>NC_029777.3:94596580-94597642 GCF_000817695.3 Arachis duranensis | reverse complement strand
AGAACTTCCCAACCTCTTCTTCGGATCTCATGTCGGATCTCCGGATATTCACTCTTTTTGAGTTTAAAAAGGACCTCGGGGATCACTTTCTTCAAGGCCACAACTTCATAGAAGTGGTCTTGATGCACCCTTGAGATGAATCTCTCCATCTTCCATGACTCGGAGGTGGAAGCTTTTGCCTTCCCTTTCCTCTTTCTAGAGGTTTCTCCGGCCTTGGATGCCATAAATGGCTATGGAAAAACAAAAAGCAATGCTTTTACCACACCAAACTTAAAAGGTTTGCTCGTCCTCGAGCAAAAGAAGAAAGAAGAGAGTAGAAGAAGAAGAAATGAAAGAGAAGGAAATGGCTTTGTGGTTCGGCCAAAGGGGGAGAAGTAGTGTTTAGGTTGTGTGAAAATGAAGGAGTGAAGGTGGGTTTATATAGGGGTGGGGAGAGGGGTAGGGTTCGGCTATGGGAGGGTGGGTTTGGGTGGGAAAGTGGTTTGAATTTGAATGGTGAGGTAGGTGGGGTTTTATGAAGGATGGATGTGAGTGGTAAAGAAAAAGATGGGATTTGATAGGTGAAGGGTTTTTGGGGAAGAGGTGTTGAGGTGATTGGTGAACAGGTGAAGAAGAGAGAGAGTGGTGGGGTAGGTGGGGGTCCTGTGGGGTCCACAGATCCTGAGGTGTCAAGGAAAAGTCATCCCTGCACCAAGTGGCGAGCAAAAATGCCCTTTGTGCCAATTCTGGCGTTAAACGCCGGGCTGGTGCCCATTTCTGGCGTTTAACGCCAACTTCTTACCCTTTCCTGGCGTTTAACGCCAGTCTGGTGCCCCTTTCTGGCGTTAAACGCCCAAAATGGTGCCAGACTGGGCGTTAAACGCCCATCTGCTAGCCTTACTGGCGTTTAAACGCCAGCAAGTTCTCCTCCAGGGTATGCTGTTTTTCTTTCTGTTTTTGCTTTTTCAATTGATTTTGTGACTTCTCATGATCATCAACCTACAGAAAACATAAAATAACAAATAAAATATAACATTGGGTTACCTCCCAACAGGCGCTTCTTTAATGTCAGTAGCTTGACAG
>NC_029777.3:94595742-94596481 GCF_000817695.3 Arachis duranensis | reverse complement strand
GTGGGGGTTCAACACCAAACTTAGAAGTTGGTTGTGGCCTCCCAATACCAAACTTAGAGTTTGACTGTGGGGGCTCTATTTGACTCTGTTTTGAGAGAAGCTCTTCATGCTTCCTCTTCATGGTGACAGAGGGATATCCTTGAGCCTTAAACACAAAGGACTCTTCATTCACTTGAATGATCAATTCTCCTCTATCAACATCAATCACAGCCTTTGCTGTGGCTAGGAAGGGTCTGCCAAGGATGATGGATTCATCCATGCACTTCCCAGTCTCTAGGACTATGAAATCAGCAGGGATGTAATGGTCTTCAACTTTTACCAGAACATCCTCTACAAGTCCATAACCTTGTTTTCTTGAATTGTCTGCCATCTCTAGTGAGATTTTTGAAGCTTGCACCTCAAAGATCCCTAACTTCTCCATTACAGAGAGAGGCATGAGGTTTACACTTGATCCTAGGTCACACAAGGCCTTCTTGAAGGTCATGGTGCCTATGGCACAAGGTATTGAGAACTTCCCAGGATCTTGTCTCTTTTGAGGTAGTTTCTGCCTAGACAAGTCATACAGTTCTTTGGTGAGCAAAGGGGGTTCATCCTCCCAAGTCTCATTGCCAAATAACTTGTCATTTAGCTTCATGATTGCTCCAAGGTATTTAGCAATTTGCTCTTCAGTGACATACTCATCCTCTTCAGAGAAAGAATACTCATCAGAGCTCATGAATGGCAGAAGTAAATCCAATGG
>NC_029777.3:94594607-94594974 GCF_000817695.3 Arachis duranensis | reverse complement strand
ATCTTTTCCAAGCTTCATAGAGGGATTCTCCTTCCTTCTGTCTGAAGGTTTGGACTTCCACTCTAAGCTTACTCAATTTTTAAGGTGGAAAGAACTTTGCCAAGAAGGCATTGACTATCTTTTCCCAAGAGTTCAGGCTTTCTTTCGGTTGTGAGTCCAACCATATCCTAGCTCTGTCTCTTACAACAAAAGGGAATAGCATAAGTCTGTAGACCTCAGGGTCAACCCCATTAGTCTTGACAGTCTCACAGATTTGCAAGAATTCAGCTAAAAACTGATGAGGATCTTTGGTGCGCGAAATTGTGAACAATACTTTTTCACAACTCTCATAATCCCCGGTCATGAACCCCAAAAACTTGGTGGCTCA
>NC_029777.3:94592225-94594507 GCF_000817695.3 Arachis duranensis | reverse complement strand
GACTATAGATATAGATAAAATTTAGTTATATTACTTATATATACTTTCATTGTATTGCTTATAAAGTTAGATTATAATTATAATTATAGAATTGTGTCTGTATTTTTGTATGTGTGGCTAACTGATAGTGTTGAAATATTACCTTTAATTATAAATAAAGTTTATAATTTAAAAAATCAAAGACTCAATTAAAAAGATACGAAAAAGATTATGTTAAAATATTCTAACTCTTTAAAATAAGAATATTCGAAATTCAATTAAAAATTATTTAAAATTTAAACTCAACAAAAGTTTATATTCAATGTGTTTTGTATTAAATATATTTAATAACCTATTATATCGTATTGGTTGAAATTAACTTTTATAATGTTAATTTTCTAATAACACTCTATTAGAAAGAAAATATTTTTTCAGAATTTTTAAAAAATTAATTAATATTATATATATTTTGTTATACTACATCTAGTTATAAAAATTTTATTTATTTCTAATGTTTATATTAAAAATGAAAAAAAATTTAAATTAGTGAATTTTAATCTATAATATAATAATAATATAGTAATTGTTTTATATATCGTACGAATATAAATTAGTTATTTTTTTATTTATAAAAATTTTAAGAGGTTTGACCTATTGATATAACTCATACGATAAATTTTACTTTAAAAAAATTATATATATAATATTGATTATGGCATATTTTTTTATATAAACAATTTTAGAAAAAAATCTAATAGTTAATCTGTTACCTTTTTAGTTTTAGTCCAATTTAAATTTTTTTAAGCGGAACTTCTATTTTTTTCCACAGTAACAAAAAATCTTCAACGTAGGTGGGCTTTTCTCAGTATTTTATTGTTAGGTATAGTTATGCTTTTTTCCGTCGCGCTGTCGATCGATCAAATAAATAACAATAAGAGTTTCATCTATCAATATGTGTGGTCTTGGACTATAAATAATGATCTTTCTTTAGAATTTGGTTACTTGATCGATTCACTTACCCTTATTATGTTAATATTAATCACTACTGTTGGCATTTTGGTTCTTATTTATAGTGATAATTATATGTCTCAGGATCAAGGATATTTGAGATTTTTTGCTTATGAGTTTTTTAATGCTTCAATGTTGAGATTAGTTACTAGTTTGAATTTGATCCAAATTTATATCTTTTGGGAATTAGTTGGAATGTGTTCTTATCTATTAATAGGTTTTTGGTTTACACGTCCTATTGCAGCAAATGCTTGTCAAAAGGCATTTGTAACTAATTGTGTAGGGGATTTTGGTTTATTATTAGGTATTTTAGGTCTTTATTGGATAACGGGTAGTTTGGAATTTCGGGATTTGTTTCAAATATTCAATAACTTGATTTTTAATAATTATCTTAATGTTTTTTTTGTTACTTTGTGTGCCCTATTGTTATTTTGCGGTTCCGTAGCTAAATCTGCCCAATTTCCCCTTCATGTATGGTTACCGGATGCTATGGAGGGGCCTACTCCAATTTCTGCTCTTATACATGCTGCTACTATGGTAGCGGCGGGAATCTTTCTTGTAGCTAGACTTCTTCCTCTTTTCATAGCTATACCTACCATAATGAATGGAATAGCTTTCATTGGTATAATAACATTATTTTTGGGAGCTACTTTAGCTATTGCTCAAAAAGATATTAAGAGAAATTTGGCATTGATTATAAAAATTACAAAATTTAAATCCAAAAAATTAATTTTAAAAGAGACATCTTGAAATGAATATTAATTTTTGTGACTACTTACTTAAAATTATTTTTAAATTTAATTTTAACTATAAAAATCTAAAATTACATTCAACTAATAACCTAAAATAAACATCTCCAATAAAATTTTAAAAAAAAATTATGCAGTACCTCAATGCATCTAAATTTGTTTTTAATATCTCTTTTTTCTTTTGAAATGTTTTTTGATAAATTAATTTAAAATAACACTTTAAAAAATATTAATTCTCTTCCTTATATATATCCTAATTAAACGGTATGTTATAATATAGTTAATTTTTAAAATCATGATGCTATAGATGAAAAAAATAATATATAAGACAAATTTTATGAGATAAATTATAATATTAAATAAATAACAAAACAACAACAAAGTCTTGTCCCACTAAGTGGGGTCGGCTACATGAATCAAACGACGCCATTGTGCTCTGTCATGTATCATGTCTACAGAAAGACCGTTTACATGTAGATCTCGTTTGACCACCTTATGGATGGTCTTCTTAGGTCTTCCTCTGCCTTTCGCCCTTTGTCCATCTTC
>NC_029777.3:94585735-94592125 GCF_000817695.3 Arachis duranensis | reverse complement strand
GCGGGGTAGAGCAGCTTGGTAGCTCGCAAGGCTCATAACCTTGAGGTCACGGGTTCAAATCCCGTCTCCGCAACAGTTTTTAATAAAAGCAGGAATTCAAGAAAAGGGGGGGAGATACTATCACAGTCAACTCTAACAATTTTTATTACTTTTTAATAATTTAATAATCGATTTAATAAAGTACTAAGGGCAGGGGCGGATAGCGGGAATCGAACCCGCGTCTTCTCCTTGGCAAAGAACGAATGGCATCTTCTTCTAGAAATCCTAGCTATTCTTAGCATGATATTGGGGAATCTCATTGCTATTACCCAAACAAGCATGAAACGTATGCTTGCGTATTTCTTTTGTGTTTTCTTAATTAAAGTTTTGGTTCGTATTTGCGAAGACTCAATATTAAATAAAGATAGTATGAAATTAAAAGAGTAGAGTTAGGTGACACCCGAACTTTTAGTGCGATCATGAAGTAGTAAAAGGTAGGTGATGAATCCATATTTGATGATATATTTTGACTCAATTTGGATGAATTTTATCACATAAACTCACATTTAAGCACCCAAATAGCATACTTTTGTGTTTGATCCATAATTTGATCCTAAATGTGAAAACATGCGTTTTATGCTTAAATTGAGCAATTTAATCACACTTTTATGCCATTCGATGCCGTGATATGTTTTGTGAGTGATTTCAGGTCATTTAGGCAAGATTGGCTAGGCAAAAGTGGAAGAAAGCATGTACAAGGGAGAAAACATGAAGAAAACAATGAAAAGAACACACAGCCATGTGTGCGTGTGCACAAGCAAGCGTGCGTGCGCAAAAGAAGAAATTAGCATGTGCGTACGCACAACTACCCGTGCATATGCACGGAAGAACATTCAGCCAAGTGTGCGTACGTACACATCTGTGCGTACGCATAAGACCCTGCACGTGATTTCATTAATGAAACACGTGCTTTCGACAACCACCTTTCCGCCACCTCGGGCTTCGGCAACATCATAGTGTCGCTGCATCTTCACCTCTTTGTTTTCTCCTTGTTCTACATTCCAGATTTTTTTAAAATCTATTTTTCTTTCTTCTTCAAATTTTATTTTGGTTAGGTTGTTTCTTTATTCTAATTTTGGTTAGTTAATTTAGTTAGAGTTAATTTTTTTATTTTAGTGAATTTTAGGTGGTTAAGATAGGTTAGTTTTAGGATTATTAGTTTGTGCTATATTGCTGGAAGTGTTAAAAATTGACTAAATTGATGGATAATGCTGCCGATTTTGTGTTGAATATACTGAATTTATGTGAATTAATGTTAAAAGACTATTTGTTTTATTGAATAATCGCTGAAATTTGGTTGAATAGCATTGACTTGAATTTGAATTGTCAATTGCTACTTAGTTGTGTTGATTTTGGATCTTTGATGTATGTGCATGCTAAGTATTTGTTTATATTTCTCTATGTCTATTTTTCGTTTTAAATTGCATGTTATAGATACCATGTGATTTAGGATGTTTGATTTTTGTTTGGCATAGTTAATTAAATCTTTTTGTGATAAAGAATTATAATATGTCGACAATTATTTGCTAATTGAGTTGTGAGTATGTATCCTGTGTATAAATGTCAAGTTAGTTTTTTTTGAAAAAAAAAAAGAAACTTCAATCACAACACAACACACACTAAAACTCCTCTTTTGCACAATCCATCACAACTGCATCAATTCTTATTGCTTAACTGTTTTTAGCGCTTTTGACGTATTTGTTTACTTTAACTTCCAAGTCCTCTTTAAATTACATTGGTATTATTATAATTTATTGTTGATTTGTTGTTCTGAATTTCTATTAATTGGTATGTTATTTGCAGACATGATGACAGGTAGAGGTGTTGCGGATCAAATTACTAGTCGTGATAGAGGGAGAGTTTCCTCTGGTACCCCTGAAAGCATGAGTCATATATTCCGCGGAACGACGTTCTTGCCAAGGCTGTATGTCTTTTTTAAGTCTACTCAAGTCCAAACCATTGGGCCCTCTTAGAGGTTCTAACCAGGGAGCACGTAGATCCCAAAAACGCATAGTTTCTCCCCCAAAAATTACTTCTCCGGTCGGGGAACGCATTAAATATTTACCTAAACCGGTAGGTCCCTGAGCGGATCCTACATTAGCCCCAAGACGTTGGTCTCTAACTAGAAAAGTAAATGCTTGAGCTTGAGAAGCTTCTGGACCAGTGGGCCCGTAAAATTCACTCGGATAAGCGGTATTATTAAACCAGACAAAGCAACAAGCAATAAAGCCAAAAACAGATAAAGCACCTAAACTATAAGACAAATAAGCTCCTCCGGACCATACAAGTGCACGCCGAGCCCACGCAAAAGGTTTGGTTAAAATATGCCAAATTCCACCAAGTATACAAATCGAACCCAACCATACATGCCCCCCAATTATATCTTCCAAATCGTCCACACTAACAATCCATCCCTCTCCTCCAAAAGGTGATTTTAGTAAATAACCAAATATAATACTTGGACTAAGGGTCAAGTTGGTAATTTTTCTTACATCCCCCCCTCCCGGAGCCCAGGTATCATATATACCCCCAAAATAAAGAGCCTTGAATACTAGAAGAAAAGCACCTATGCCTAACAAGATTAAGTGAATACCTAAAATTGTAGTCATTTTATTTCTATCTTTCCATACATAACCGAAGAATGGAAAAGATTCTTCAAGAGTCTCAGGTCCCAGAAGTGCATGATAAATACCACCAAAGCCCAATACTGCAGAGGAAATTAAGTGAAAATTTTACTGCATATCAAACAAAATGAACGAATGTTTTTATTTGATTTGACAAATTTCGTTTTTATGAGAATTTTTTACTAAAATACAAATATTAAAAAAAGTGTATTAGTATTAAAAAAAGTGTATTAGGAATTTGAATTTGTTTATTCGACCTTTTTTAGTACTTTGAAATATTCGGAAATATTAGAAGTATTGTGCAAAGATTCAGAAAAATTAATAATTCTATTTATATGTTCACTCTTTTTTTTTATTAACTGAAGCCTTTACAAAAGAGATAAAATCGACGAATAAGAAACAAAACTCATTAGGAAAAAAAATATTTTATCTTTTATTCTTTTTTTATGGAATATACACATCAATCTTTATGGATCATACCTTTCATTCCGCTTCCAGTTCCTATGTTGATAGGGGCGGGACTTCTATTTTTTCCCACAGCAACAAAAAATCTTCGACGTAGGTGGGCTTTTCTCAGTATTTTATTGTTAGGTATAGTTATGCTTTTTTCCGTCGCGCTGTCGATCGATCAAATAAATAACAATAAGAGTTTCATCTATCAATATGTGTGGTCTTGGACTATAAATAATGATCTTTCTTTAGAATTTGGTTACTTGATCGATTCACTTACCCTTATTATGTTAATATTAATCACTATTGTTGGCATTTTGGTTCTTATTTATAGTGATAATTATATGTCTCACGATCAAGGATATTTGAGATTTTTTGCTTATATGAATTTTTTTAATGCTTCAATGTTGGGATTAGTTACTAGTTCGAATTTGATCCAAATTTATATCTTTTGGGAATTAGTTGGAATGTGTTCTTATCTATTAATAGGTTTTTGGTTTACACGTCCTATTGCAGCAAATGCTTGTCAAAAGGCATTTGTAACTAATTGTGTAGGGGATTTTGGTTTATTATTAGGTATTTTAGGTCTTTATTGGATAACGGGTAGTTTGGAATTTCGGGATTTGTTTCAAATATTCAATAACTTGATTTTTAATAATTATCTTAATGTTTTTTTTGTTACTTTGTGTGCCCTATTGTTATTTTGCGGTTCCGTAGCTAAATCTGCTCAATTTCCCCTTCATGTATGGTTGTCGGATGCTATGGAGGGGCCTACTCCAATTTCTGCTCTTATACATGCTGCTACTATGGTAGCGGCGGGAATCTTTCTTGTAGCTAGACTTCTTCCTCTTTTCATAGCTATACCTACCATAATGAATGGAATAGCTTTCATTGGTATAATAACATTATTTTTGGGAGCTACTTTAGCTATTGCTCAAAAAGATATTAAGAGAAATTTGGCCTATTCTACAATGTCTCAATTGGGTTATATGATGTTAGCTCTAGGTATGGGATCTTCCCGAGCTGCTCTATTTCATTTAATTACTCATGCTTATTCAAAAGCATTGTTGTTCTTAGGATCTGAATCAATTATTCATTCAATGGAAACTATTGTTGGATATTCTCCAGAAAAGAGTCAAAATATGGTTCTTATGGGCGGGTTAACAAAACATACGCCAATTACAAAAACAGCTTTTTTAATAGGTACGCTCTCTCTTTGTGGTATTCCACCCTTTGCTTGTTTTTGGTCCAAAGATCTGATTCTTAATGATAGTTGGTTGTATTCGCCAATTTTTGCAATATTAGCTTATTTTACAGCTGGATTAACCGCATTTTATATGTTTCGCATCTATTTACTTGTTTTTGAAGGATATTTCAATGTTCATTTTCAAAATCTCAATGGCAAAAAAAAAAATTCATTATCTTCAATATCTTTGTGGGGTAAAGAAAGAAAATTAAATTTATATTTTAATAAGAGAAGAGACTGTAAGTGAAAAGTCTCTTTCTCCCAGTCATTAATTGCCGGAAATATACCGGAAGCACCGATAGAAAAAGAAAATATTTGATACGTGAAGCCATGATTTGATGTATTTTTTTTATATATCATATCCCATTTTATAGAAATGGAAATTGATCTTCTCTTGTGTTAAAAAAAATGACTTGTATTTTGGAGCTTGGAATAAGCTGTAGAAAGGGAATATAAAAATATTCCTATAGAATCTTGAGGAACGGGAGAATTTAATCGTAAATATCGACTAATTCTTACGAAGTACAAATCAAAAAGAAGTCTAAAAAAAAGATCAATTTCATCTATATCGAATTTGAATATCAGAATAGTAGATATAGTTCTGATTCAATGGGTTAGGTCCACTTACTTTTTTTTTAATGTTTCGAAATTTTATTATTGGAATAATCGAAAATAGCAATATAAAGAAGATATCATTATTCATTAAAAAAAAGAGACTGATAAAAATGTTCTACTTTATAAATAGACTAAGTACTAAATAGACTAAGTAGAAATTGTTTACTAAAATTTGATTATCATTCATTCAATTAAAAATGAAGGAGATTCTCCATTCGAGGGGAGTAGACTACTCAAAAATTTTATACCTCTTTTCTGCGATAATTGAGAAAAGGAGTTCATCAACAATGAAAAGTTGTTGGGTTTTTCTTTAGTGATAACTTGAGTAAAGAGTAAAAATTTTTAGATTATTTGATTCTCCATTTTATAGAATTGGAACGCAGAAATTCATTATTCTTTATTTTGGACTTAATTATTTAAGCCGGATGAAAGGAAACTTTCACGTCCGATTTTGAAAGGGGGAGATCCCATTGATCCATTGGTTGGATCCTATCCAAATTTTTCGTTTGCTAGACCCGTCGTTAAAAAGCCTACTTTCTTACGATTACGAGGTTTATTCGAATATGAAATCCAATCCTGGAAATATAGCATACCACTTTTTTTTACTATACATGAACAATGTCTCGACCCTTTACTACCAGAGCGTTGTAAATATTTGGCATCTTCCCTGGAGGGAAAGCTACATCCAATACCGGACCTATTATTTGGTCGATACGTCCCAGGTTTTTTTTTTCAAGCACAGAAATCTCAGGACCAGAAGTGGTAGGATTTATTCTCATATTTTAATATATCCTTTTTTTAGTTTTAGTTAGATTAGAAGATTTTTGAAATCAAATTCAAAAAAATGCTTGATAACAAAGCAAAGTAAGTTGATCAGTTAATTAAATAGAAATAATAAAATAATAAATCGGAGTTAGTACTCTAGTTTGTACCATCCAAACAATTCAATTGTTTAACGTACTGCCTCCATTGCAATGGTTGAATTTTTCAACTTCAACCAAATGATTCAAAAAATTAATAGAATTAAATTATTAATTTGTATGAAATCTTTTCTTTTTAGTTGGATGAAATCTTTCGAAAGTCTTGAATTTGTCTATAATTATAGACAATACCGCCTATATTTTCTATGGGATTCGAACCTGAACTTTATTTACGATTTGGTTCTTCTATATCATCGGCACCTATTGCTCATATTTCATGGGCGAGCATACAATTTATACCTAGTATTTTTTTTTTTTACTATTTTGACATCTAGGATTAACATATATTACTGTCAAGGTCAAGAATTACTTTTTTATTTAGATTAGATATATTTTTTTTTTGATTAAAAAAAAAGGATAAGAGATTGCGAAAAACCAAGGATTGGGTTGCGCCATACATATGAAAGAGTATACAATAATGATGTATTTGGCAAAT
>NC_029777.3:94554495-94574495 GCF_000817695.3 Arachis duranensis | reverse complement strand
TACCAAATAAACTTAACCAACTAAACTAAACATGAAATTAAACTAATTTACTAATATATACAAAAGAGAAAAATGAAAAGAGTTTACCATGGTGGGGTGTCTCCCACCTAGCACTTTTATTTATAGCCCTTAAGTTGGACATTTGGGAGGCTCTAATCAAGGAGGCTTGTGCTTGAATTCATCCTTGAACTTCCACCAATGCTTGGATCTCCAAAATGCTCCGAGATTCCAATTTCATTGCACCAAACTTTGATGGAGTTCTTCACAAGTTATGAGCTCCCAAAATTGATCCCCATGATGTATACCGGGATCCCAAATCTTATTTCTACACCCGTGTTCAAGTTGATCATCATTATTCTACTGGGGTGGCAACTGCGAAGAATTCTCAATTAAGCACACAAGAACTAACATTGGACAATAACAATAACAAGCACACATTGCAATTCCTCGACAACGGCGCCAAAAACTTGATGATGGATAAATGTCGGTTTAGAATTTCATAAAAATAACCACATTGCAAGTATAGTTCCAAACCAATAAATAACTCTCAATCAAAGTTTAATTTGTTTATCACAATGCAAACCCAATAAAAACTGAGAATATTTGAACTTCGGGTCGTCTCTCAAGGAATTTCAGGGAATCATGCATATTATTGGTTATGGGATTTATATTTTGGTGTTTTCGGTTTGTGAACAAGAAAATAAAATTAACAACTAAGAAACGTAAATGCTAAAAATCACTCAAGGTAAGGATCAAGAGTCAAGGTATCCTATCTTGGATCATTGACCACAACATGGTGATTACAAAGGATTAATTCCACTTAGTTATCCTCTAACAATTGAAGGAAAGTCAAGTGGACATAATTGGTCCTAGAACCAATTAACAACCCTAAATCACGAAAAAAACTGGACATCAATAATCTCAAGAGACCTAAGTCCTCAATCACAAGCCAAGAGTACAAAAAATCTACTCTAAAATACAACCAAGTATTTTGTCAAATACTTGGAAAGTATAAAAGGAAAGCACGGTAAAATTCCAAGAATATAAATTCTACAACTAGTCAAAGCAAGAAAATGATAATAACAACTCAATTAAACAATAAGAAATAAGAAAGCATAAATTGCATTAAAGGGAATCAAAATCCAATAATAGTGCATGAACATAAAAGTGACAAAATAAAGGAAATAACAAATAAAACTAAGAAAGCAAGGATGTAGTAACAAGAAATTGCAAGAAAAACTAACATAAAACAAGAATTAAACCTAAATCTAAGGAATTTCTAACCTAAATCTAGGCTAATTCTAGAGAGAAGAGAGAGCTTCTCTCTCTAGAATATATCCTAAAGCATGATACTAAGCTATCATAATTACTCTCCCTTTGTTCATTCTTGAATTCTGCAACCCCAGAAATCGCCACCAGCGTGTTTCATTAATGAGGTCACATGCTTCTTGTTACGCGTGATCCACGCGTATGCGTGGGTACGTGTCATATTGCGATTTCCAGGTCACGCGTACGCGTGGGTCTCACATACGCCTCGCATGACAGACTTCCAAAATTTCATTTCTTCATGAATTCTCCATTTTTACATGCTCTTCATTCTTTCTATCCAATCTTTGTTTTCTAAGCCTGAAATCACTCAACACACATATCAAAGAATCGAATGGAATTAAAGTGAATTAAATTATCAATTTTAGGGCCTAAAAAGCATGTTTTAATCATTAAGCACAATTTAGGGAGAATTACAAAATCATGCTATTTCGTTGAATAAATGTGAGAAAAGTTTATAAAATCCACCAAATTCAATACAAGATAAATGATGAGTGGATATTTTATACCCTTTTTGACACTATTTTCTTAGTGTTTTTAGTTATAATTTACTAGGTTCTAGTAAGTTTTAGTGTAAAAATCACTTTTTGGATGCTACTTAGAGTTTTTGTATTTTTCTTATGATTTTAGGTGATTTTTGGGTGAATTTGGCAAGTTTTGGCAAAGTCTGATTCAGAGGCAAAGAAAGGATAGTAGATGCTGTCAAATCCTGACCTCCATGCATTCAAATGAGTATTTCTGGAGCTACAGAAGTCGAATTGACGCGCTCTTAAAGGCGCTAAAAAGCATACTTCTAGAGCTTTCTAGAAATATATAATAGTCTATACTTTACTTTGGAAAGGACTGCCCAAAACGGGCGTTGAACGCCCAACTTACTCCCTTTCTGGCGTTCAACGCCAAAACAGGACCAACCTCCTAAGTTGAATGCCCAGAACTCAAGTTAGACACCAGGCATCAGCCCAAACACTCACCAAGTGGGCCCCAAAGTGGATTTTAACACTTCTTAGATCATTTTATTTTATTTTTTTGTAATTTTTAATTAAAAACAACATTTTTTAGGTTTAGTCTTAGAGTTTTTATTATAAATAAGGGACTTCCTTCCTCCTAAGGATTATGCCTCCCAGGAGGGGAGAAGCACAGGCACATTACTTTGCACTTTCTTTTCTGTAAAACATGAGCAACTAAACCTCCTAAGTTAACGATAGGAGCTCTGTTCATCCCCATGAATTAATATTATTGCGTTTCTACTTTAATATATGTTTGATTCTATTCTATGATACATTTTTGTTCTTCATTCTTATGAATCTGGGGTAGAATGAAAGTATGACAACTTTATCTACATGAGTTCTTGAGAGTCCCTAACAGGATAGTATTGAGCTATAGCTTGAGAATGCATCATAGATTCCAATAGAGTATCTGGGCTAATTGGGATATGTGACATGAAATCTCATTAGTCATGGGTAATTGAGGTTTCTGTGGCGCTAAGGATAGAATCATAGAGCTTTATTCTCTAATCCGGAAGATCTGACCTTGTCTATGGTATTTTGAGTAAGATCATCAGAGATTGAATTGCGTGAGCTTCACCCTCGTTCAGATTAAATGACCACTGACCCTGGCGTTTGGTGTGGATAAGAGGAGTTAATGACCATTGACCCTGGCTTTAATCACTTACAGCCTTGCCATTGAATGAATCATTCGTTGTTAAAGTAGACAATGAGAAGTATTAATCCGGAAGAACAAGAATCTCCTAGGCCTTAACTGATTCTCCATCATCGTTTCTACACCAATTCAGTATTGTTTTCTTTATTATTTCATTTTATGCACATACATCAACAACTCTCTTTTCTATTCGCCTGACTAAGATCTGTAGGATAACCACAGCTTGCTCAATCCGACAATCCTCGTGGGATCGACTCTCACTCACCTAAGGTATTACTTGGACGACCCGGTGCACTTGCCGGTTCAGTTGTGTGAGTTCTAATTTTGCGCACCAAGTTTTTGGCGCCGTTACCAGAAATTGTTTGAGATTGACAAGCTACTGTTTGCCTTGCTACTTAGATCAGGTATCTTTTACTAGTTTTCTTTTAATTGTGTTTCTTATTTTCTTTTTCAAAAAAAGTTTCAAAACTTTTTATCTTTAGGCATCTTTTTCTTCTGTTTGAGTCTAGTATCAATTTTTAAATTTGGTGTCCCTTTGATTTTTCTTTTCTTAATTTTCGAAAATTATTCTTGTTTCCTTTCTTTTTGTTTGAATTTTTCCTTGGTGTTTTCTTTTTATTAATCTCAAAATTGTTAAATTTGGTGTTTGTCTAGTGTTTTTCTTTCCTTTTTAATTTTTTGAGAAAAAAATAATTATTATATATTCACTACTAGAAAACTAGTTATTATAGACGGATATTTCCGACGGATTTTATCCCACTGAAATACAGACAGAATTTCAGAGGGATTTTTTTGTCGGAAAATAAAAAAAATAGATTAGCATAAATTACAAACGGAAAAGAGAATCCGTCTATAATTCTGTCGGAAAAATTAATTTTTTTCCGTAGAATAGTTACAGACGGATTTTCCGTCTGTAATTAAGTAAATAAAATGCGCATTTTATTTACTTAATTACAGACGGAAAATTCGTCTGTAATCTAAAATTTTCTGTCTGAAAATTTTAATTTAGACCTAACCTATACCCTCTTCTCTCTCCGTGGCAGCCCCCGTTCAAACTGTGTTTCGAGCTCCAACACGAGCTTCTTCCTCTCTCCCTGGCACGAGTTACTTTTCTCTCCGTGGTTGCTACTTCTGCTTCTTCCGCCGTGGCCGTTGCCGCTGCCGCCGCTGCTTGCATCGCACAATCTCTCTGTCATCCCTTGCGTCCTACGAGATCCCCCCGCCGCCGCTCTCGTCGCAGAGCTCTCTCTGCCGACGCTCTCATCGCATCTGCTCCCTCTGGCGCCTCTTCCATCTAATCTCAACTCACTCTCTCAGTTCTTCTTGTAACCATCTCAAATTTCAGGTATATAAATCCTGATTTTGTGATTCTGTTCTTTGTGATGAACCTTAGGGCTCAATTTTTCTGTGCAGTTTTAGGTTTATCATACTCTACTTTTGTGCTTCGTTTGAATCTGCGGATTTACTCTGATTTTGATGAATTTTTTCTGCAATCGAAGCTTTCGTTTGAATCATTTGCTTGGACGAATGTTGAATCTGTTCTGTTCTGCTTTGTTCAAGTAATTTGTAATTCAATTTGAGCTATTTGTTTGATAATTATTTACAACTTTCATTATTTGATAATCATTTGCTTGTTATTCAGTGTTACAGCTCAAGATCTTGTTGACACTATGCTTCTAAATTTGCTTCTAAATTTCTGATATCTTCACTCTTAACGATGGATCTGTAACGCCTCTACTCAAAGTTAGGGTTTCATGTCTCTAATTATATGCTAATTATGAGATTATGTTGATAGTAATTGAGATTGTGAATGTTGCAGAGCATGACAGTGCATAATATGTATGTTGGAGAGGGTTCAGACTTCCAATATAATATATAAAAGGGTGGCTGAGCAGTGGGGTTCTCTTGGTGACTTGACTGTGTCTGTTACATCGATTCGATTCGATTGATACAGAAGGAATACTCAGGATCTGCTAGAACTGGCGATGGATCTGTTAGACGAGATCAAGTTGGTCTAGCGGGTCAAAATACTCAGGTAGTCAGGTTAATATTTCAATTGCATAACCCTTATAGAGTTCTATTTTATGTTTTAGAATTGTTATTCTGATAAATAAGGTTTAGTTCAATATTTAATCTGTATTAGTTTCTGTGTTGTTGGCTTATGTATTTTGCAGCTTGTTCATCAGGGTTCACTGAATTATATTAGTTCCCAGGTAAAGCTGGCCCTCCTTGTCTCTCCCAAGTCTTGAAGACATACTTAATCAATTTTTAACCCTTTAATTCTTATCTTCTGTGAGCTCTGAAGCAATGGTAAAAGGATTGGAGGAGTTAGTAATCAATTTTTAACCCTTTAATCTGAGAAGGCTCAAAGTGAGTTGGAGCATAGTCCAATCTTCTCATTCAGAACCAGAGAGTTGGAGCATAGTCCAATCACTAGTCTTCCACTACTTCAGTACTATCGAGAGTACGTTTGAGCCTACAAGCTTCTAAGTAATATTTTTCTCTTCATGGAACAGTTGGTTGAATCTATTTTAAGCAAGGTTGTAGAAGAGTTCAAGCATCAGATTGCAAGCTGAGGAGGTGAACAGTTACAACCAAAAATAACTTCAAGAGATCCTATTTCTCAAAGCAATGGGTCTGCATTGAAGTTTGTTATTGGCCTAGTTGTGTAAGTGCTTATGCTTATACTCAAACTCCGACATATATATAATTATGGTTTAGAGGTTATAAATGCAAGAACTCGGTTTTTCACAGTATCATTTCCATGAACATTGCAGTGGGAGTATCAAGTTGGCCCTTGTGTAGTTATTGAAGCCGCTGATCATATTTGGTGCTCAAGGTACATCCTTGATGTAATTGTAGTTTATTATATCTGGCTTCTAAAATAATCAGTTATAGATATGCTAAGACAACTTAATTCTTTACACTACAGATTAATTAGCTAGCTAGTGATTAATAATGTTTTTCGTGGGATTAAGAAGCTCTCATTAATCATGAATGTTAAAATAACATAGAAGTCTGTGTCCTTTGGTTTAGCACCAATTCTTGATTAGTATGACAAGGAAAGTTTAATGCCGAGTTTAAAGCATCTAATCACTAAAAGCAACCTCTTTCTTCCTGTTTTAAACCGTGGCCATTATTCTTTGCTTACACAGATACGAGATAACAGATGTAAAACAATTTACCTCCCTGCTACAAACCTCTTATCTTATATATTATAAAATGTTAACTGCACTCTTTTGTATGTTAGAATCTATTGCAATTAACCCTTAAAAATTATATCAACAATACTTCAATTCATCACATGTTTAATTTGTATGTTAGAAGCTTTTGTATGAATGTTTGGTTCAATTATTACTATTATTATTATTACAACTCCTCCAAATGCAATGACTTCCACCTTGGTTGCTGAGATAAAAATTACAGTCCAAGTAGAGTGTCTTATGTCTTATTTTAGATACACCCAAATTGACTCACCCTTATTTTAGATACAGTCCAAGTAAATTTTTTTTGTGTATACTATATCGAAAAATAATGTGATGACTAAAATGAGAGTGGGATGAAAAGATTTTGTATTCTTATTGTTCAGTTAATGCTACAAGAACTTCACTCCACTCTCCTTCTCAAGCTTCTATATGAAGCAAAGCGCATGCTTGATAATGAAAACCAGCTGAAACACGATCATATATTTATTTGGTTTTGAAGATTTTCTTTTCTGATGAATAAAATATCTGTTCAAGGTCTCTTGCATCTTGTTGTTGTGACTGAATATGCAAAAAGATTGCAGGTTTCATGTTATCAGCCAGTAGTCTCAGTAATTTCATTAAATAAGCACATAAACTAAAAGAATGGTATGATTTTTCCAAAATGCATTTAGTATTCTTATGTTTTGATATTCTTATTAGGCAGATGCTATTGTGCAAAAGCTACTAATTGGAAGTAACTTGGAGAAAGATGGTCCCACCACTTTGTTAATTACTGCAAAATTTATATAATACTTTTCTAAGCCTATTTCTGTCTTTACAAATGCTCTGTAGGTTGTGGTATACCAAGGAATAATAAGGGAAAAGCCAACTAGTGAGAAGGAAGCTCGAGAATTCATTTTTTGTCCATGAAGACCAGGTAAGCTATCTCTGTTACTCTGCAATTTGCACAATGCCATTGCTCTTTTTCTTCATTTTCTTCTGTTTTCACTTTCTTCAATTCTTTTGTAATGTGTTTTTATCTTGTTAGTTTCCTTTTCTCTTAGTTTTGTGATAAGTTTGAGTTTTAGTTTTGTTAATTAAAATAGAGGTTGTTTTTGGGATCACAATGGTTAAGAATTATCTTTTTAGCCTTCTTTTCTCTTAGTTCTAATCACTGAATTCATCAGGTTGCAACATATGGTCATTTTCAAGATTTTTCATTCGGATAATTTAATTTATTTGAGTTATACTACATGCATGAGGAAATGGTGACTATGTTAATTGTTATTTGGTTAAATTCCGGTCATTGCTCTTAAAAAATTAGACTTTTTTTTAGTCAAAATTTAAAAGGTGCTCCATGCTCTTATTCGATTTGAAACAAGAAAAGTCAATTTTACTACTTCTTCCCACTATACTTGGTTGCTTACTAGTATGAATTTATTGCACTGTTTATCCTTTATGATAAAAAGTGGCATGTGTAAAGTGTAGATTGTGCCTACCTAAATTTTCCTTGTATGTTTGAGTTCATCAATGACACTAACAGTTTTTGTGGGTATTTATTGCCTTTTAATTAGTACAGCTGAAAGTCATGTAACAAGTCAATCAGATGATACATAATTGGTGAATTTAAAAAAAGAAAGGAAAAAAAAAGCAACATTTTTTATACAAGGGAGCAAGTATAATACATTGATTTCCCTGTGTGTTCTGTTGCCAACTTCAATATTATATTAGGCTTAAAATTAAAAACCTTAATGATTTGGTATTAAATGGAACAAATTTTGCAGACTTCGTTGTTTCCTGTATAACCATTATGTATCAGTTATAGGATTGGTTGATTAGTGAGAGGGCTGTGGTACTAATTGTTGTTTGCATTTTACCACTCATGCTTCAGGTTTGTGATCAGAACAAAGTAAATGGAAGTGGAGTTGAAATAGTTTCGGATGAAGTGAAATCAAAATCATTTAGAAAAGCCAAGTATGATGATGAAATGCCTCCTAACATCGACCTTGACGAGTGGGATCACACAGCATCCAGAACCGGTAGCAGCTCTAATCATGCTTCTTCAACTCAGTCTTTGAATCCTTCAAGTAGATTCCTTTCTCGTTTTAGCTTCATTCTGGTAACATAAGCTTCAGACTTAGCAGAACCACCAGTCTTGGTTCATCAAGGCCTTGTCCTGTTTCTTCTGGAAGTCTCACCATATTTAACAGTGAAGATGAACTTAATCCTCATCCAAGCCACCCTGGAAGCTTGATTAATAGAAATGAAACTCAACAACGTAGAGAATTGCTTAATGCATCTTTTGATGATCAAGTGCCTATTCGAAGAAGAGAAGGAAATTCGAAGAACAAAAGAACGTAGCATACAGTTTGAAGAAGGGAAGACAATTAGGGTTTTTGGGTATTTTTTATTAAAACAATGAGATATTGGCCAATGATGTTGAAAAATAACATCCAATTTTATAGGTATCATGTAATGAATATTATGTTTATTTATGTGATTTTTGGCTTTTTTTTTTCAATTTATAGTGTTTGATGGAGTAAATTTAGAAAACAAATATAAAGTATTCATTTTGCAATGGAAAAATCTAAAAAAAATTCTATTTTATCTTACTGACGGATTTACAGACAGATTTTCTATCTGTAATCAGAACGTGGGATGAATTTCCAAAGTTCAAATTACAGACGGAAAATCTGTTGAAAAATTCGTCTGTAGTTACAAACGGAAAATCCGTCGGAAAATTCCGTCTGTAATTACAGACGGAAAATCCATCTGAAAATCCGTCTGTAATTACAGACGGAAAATCCGTCGGAAAGTTCGTCGCCTTTGGGAAATGGATAGAAAATTTACAGAGGGAAAATCCGTCGGTAACTTCTAAAAATCCGTCTGTAATTTTCCGACGGAAAAAATCCGTCGGTAAATAATTTCCGACGGGACTTTTACAGAGGGACAAAATCCGTCGGTAATTTCGTCGGTAACCAAAAATCCGTCTGTAATAAAGACTAGATCCATCTGTAAATCTGTCTGTATTAATCCATTTTCTAGTTGTGATTGTAAACATATTTTAAAAAACTTTTAGATTTGATTTCAAAATTTTAATTTTAGTGTCACATTGGTAATCTTCTGATTTAATTTTCTTGTTTATCTTTTTCATCTTTAAATCTTTATCATAACTTTTTCTTTAATTTCAAAATTTTGTTAGCTTATCTTTATTTTAAATTCAAAATTTTGAAAGCCTAGTATTTTGTTAGTCTTTCTTTCTTTAAAATTTGAAATTTCAAAATCTTTCAAAAAATCAAATCTTTTTAATTTCAAAATTTTTCAAAAAAAATCAAATCTTTTGTCTTAAATTTTTAAATTCTTATCTTATTTTATTTGACTTTTTCTTTCCAAATTTAAATTTTAACATCTTTGATTAACTCTTTCTTTTTAAATTTTAAAAATTTTCAAAATCAAATCTTTTATTTTATTTTCAAATTTTGTTAGTTAGTTATTTGTTTTATCTTATTTTAATTTTAAAAGTTCGGTTTCTTGATTAGTAATCTTGTTTTTCTTGTTTATTTTTTCTATCTTTAAATTCTTTATCTTATCTTTTTTTTATTTTCAAATTTTTTTTATCTTATCTTATTTCAAATTTTAAATTTTAAATTTTAGTATCTTGTTAGTCTTGCTTTCTTTTAAAATTTGAATTTTAAAAATTTCTAAAACTTATCTTACCTTTAACTTAAATTCAAATTTTAAAAGTTTAGTATTTTGTTTGTTTCTCTTTCTTTTAAATTTGAATTTCAAAATCTTTAAATTTTTAAAACCTTATCTTATCTTGTTTCTCTCTCTCTTGACTTTTTCAAATTTTGAATTTCAAAATCTTTATTTGACTTTTCAATTTAAATTTCAAATTTCTTTAAATTCAATTTTTTTTCAAATCTTGTTAGTTAGTTATTTGTTTTATCTTGTTTTAATTTTAAAATTTGGTGCTTCTTTAGTCTTTCTTTCTTTCAAAAATTAAATTTTGAAATCTCTTCTAATCTTATCTTGTTTCTTTCTCTTGATTCTTTCTTTTTAATTTGAATTTCAAAATCTTTATTTGACTTTCTCTCTCTAATTTTCGAAAATCTCATCTATAATTTTCAAATCTTTTAATTAATTATTTGCTTTATCTTGTTTTAATTTTAAAATTTATAATATCTTTAGTTTTTCTTCCTTTCTTTCTTTTTGAATTTTGAAAATTTTTAAACCCTTTTCTTTCAAATTTTTTTTATTTTTTGAAATTTTCAAGTATTATTTTTTTATTTTCAAATTAGTATTCTATTTTTTTATTTATTTAAAAAAACAATAATAATATTTTTTTGGGTATCTCACTGGAAATTCTCTAGACTTTGAGATAGAGACTCCCCACCTTTCTTTGTTTCTTGACTGTGCAGGAACACTAGAATCACTATGTATCTAGATGGAGGTGCACAACTCAGAGGAACCTTAGGATTTTTCTCAGCTCTTAACCCTTATCTCTATGGAAGCAGCATTAATATACCTCCTATTGGAGTAGATCATTTTGAGCTCAACCCAAAATTCATCATTCTAATGCAGCAAAACTGTCAATTTCATGGACTCCCATAGGAAGATCCTATCAGGTTCATATCTGATTTCCTACAGATTTGTGATACTTTTGGAGTGGATCCTGATGTCTATAGGCTGATGCTCTTTCCGTTCGTTGTGAGAGATCAAGCAAAAGACTGGTTGGAAGCTCAACCTAGAGAGAGCTTAAACACATGGGGTAAACTTGCAAAAAAGTTTCTGACTAAATACTTTCCACCAAGGAAGTTAACCGAGTTGAGGCTAGACATTTAGAACTTTAAGCAAGGGGAGAGTGAATCCTTCTATGATGCTTGGGGGAGGTACAAACTAATGATCAAAAGATGCCCCATCGAGATGTTCACACATTGGGTCAAGATAGACATATTCTATGAAAATCTCTCTGAGATGACCAAGAGGTCATTGGATCACTCTGCAGGTAATTCTCTGCACATGCAAAAGACACCCAGAGAGGCAGATGAGATTATTGAGATAATTGCTAATAACCAGTACTTATACTCATCTAAGAAGACTCCGTTGAGAAAGGGAGCTCAGGAAGTAGAGACTACAGAGGCAAAGAGTGCCAGCAAAAAAGTAAAATGCCCAGGAGGGGGCAGATTTGAAGTTGAACGCCCAGGAGGGGGCAGAATGGAAGTTGAACGCCCAGAGTGGGGGGCAATAAACATCAATTCAAAAGACATTTGCCCCAGGCACCCTGACAACCCCTTTTCAGTTACTCTGGACACTCATCCTGCATCACCCAAGGCCCTAAAGTACAGACCCAAGTTACCATACCCTCAAAAACTTTAGAGACCTCCTAACATTCTCCTCAGAGTCACAGAAGTGAATCCAGAAGAAGAGTGTAAGACCCTCATCATGACCAAGGAGACTGAGCCTAAAGTGGCACACACAGTTGAGGGACTAAATGAAGAAAAGGCTCAAGAAGAGGCTGAAAGTACACTGTTACACGCCCCTCTTATGGGAAGAAAGCCTGAAGTACCATACCCTTAGAAACCCCAAAAGGAGACCAAGGACGAGCACTACTTACAGTTCTTGGAAATCTTTAAGAAGTCGCAGATCAATATTCCTTTTGCTGAGGTTTCAGAGCAAAGACCTCTCTCTGCTACACTCATAAAGAGCTCACCCCCTGCAAAAGAAGAAGAGTTAGAAGTGCTAGAGCTAAAAACAGAGGCCCCTGTACCAAGTAAAATCCCAATGACAAGGGAGGAAAATAATTATGGGAGTTTCCACTCCTATAAAGCAGGGAATGGCTTAGAGGGTAAGTTTCTTGAACCACCAATTCAAGAAGTTCTTGATGAAGGGTACACTCTACTGATCACCCAACACCCAAGTCCTGAATCCATGGTGGTGAAGATAATCAAGGAAAAATCTGAAAAGGGGATTGTGACCAAAAAACACAAGATGATATCCATGAAAAAGAGAAGGTCATCCAGAAGTAATCCAACCCCCGCCCTAACAAGGAAGGAGAATCAAGCTGATAACCATAAAAGAAAGTTTGTTAGGAGGAATTCAAGTCCAAGGGCACTAATCATCTCATCTTCTCCCTTGGGTTCATTTCTTTTAACCAACTGGAAGAAGAGAAAGAAAGTCAACAATCAAATGTCAAGCTAATGACATTAAAGAAGCGCTTGATGGGAGGCAACCAACTACAAGTATCCCTTAGTTTAATTCTATTTTGATTTCAGTTTTCTTTAGTTTGAGTTTTTTTAGTAAATTTTTATTTATCATTGATTTCCATAGTTTTCCCTCGCTTTTTAACGTCTGTCCTCGCTTTTTAACATCTGTGATCATGTGCAGCACTTAGAATAGAGGTAGAGACATTTAAGATTGAAAACAGAACATTTTGAGGAGAGTCCCTTGCTGGCGTTGATCGCCAGATAAGGAGGAAGCTGGGCGTTCAACGCCCATTCAGGAGCTGAGAAGGACCATTCCTTGGTCCCCTTTGGGCGTTCAACGCCCACTATGGAGCATGCACTGGCGTTGAACGCCAGTAATGGAGCAAGGCTGGGCGTTCAACGCCCATAAAGGATCCAGTCCTGGCATTTAAACATGGTGAACCATCTTTATAGAAGAGCACAGCCTAAACAACTATCGGCACTAAGGTGGTTGAGTTTCATTCCCCCTTTCTTTCTGTTTTTCAATATGGGTTAATACTTAAATTCATCTCTAAAAGATCACTCATTTTTCAAATTAGTTCTCAAATGCTTTTTTTAGTCATATTAATCCCTGAAAGATAAAATGTAAGTCAAACTAGTCCTTCCGTCAGTTGGATGATGACGTGTCACGTTAAGTGCCACATTCACAAAATGATTAGTTGACGTGTCAAGTCAGTGACACGTGGCGTCACTTGACATGTAAAAAATTTTTATAATCAAAATAGCCTTTGAAAGTCTAGACGTAAGTCATTTTCATCCCTAAAATTTTAATAATTAATCAAACTAGTCCTTATATAATTTTTTTATTTTTTTCTTCATAATATTAAATTTGAAATATGTTTTGATACTACTAATTTTAATAAAAATGTAATTGACAAACAAAAAATTAGTAATTGTATTTTTTCTTCTTAAAATTTTTTCAATAAAATTATCTCTCTCCTTTAATTCTTCTCAAAATCTCTCTTATTCTTTTCTATTTTAAAATCTTTTTCTTACATTATTACATTTTGCTGGAATATATATCTAATATAACTAAAAAAATTATTTTAGGACTAATTTAAAGAATGAGTGATCTTTCAGGGATGAATTTGAGTATTAACCCTTTCAAATATTCTATTCTATTTTTTGTTTTCTATTCTAGCTCTTGCATGATCACTATTAGGATTTTCTTTGCTTTCTAGTCTAGTAGTTCAATTTTGAAAATTTAAAAAAAATTATGGGTAGAAGATATCTCATGCATTACTCACTAAAGCTTAAAAAGAAAATTTTTCAAAAAGAAGTAGTAAAATGCATAAGATTTGGAGTTATATCATGAGTTATTCCAATTACTTAAGATGTGGTGGCCAAATCTTCATTTTCTGAATGTATGAATTAACTGCGCATATTTGATATTAGAATTGAGTATGTTGGCTCTTGAAGAATTGTGAATTTAGAGAAGTATTATTGATACTCTAAAAAGTAAAAAATATTGATTCTTGAAGCAAGAAAAAGCAGCAAAAAGAAAAAAACAAAAGAAAAAAAGAGCAAGGATCCAAGACTTTGAGCATCAATAGTTAGGAGGGTCAAAATTGGCCTAAAAAGCTCAAATGAGTTGTTATCCCTAACTAAATGCTTGTGGTGTGAAGGTGTCAAGTGAAAAGCTTGAGACTGAGCAGTTAAAATCGTGACCAAAGCAATAAAAAAGTACACTTAAGAACTATAGGCACCACTGTCTGGGAATTTAAGCAAAGATAAATTTGAATCCAAAGGGTTCCCCCAGTTAAGAGCCTATGGCGTTTATGTATCCGGTAGTAATACTTAAAAACAAAACACTTAGAGTCACGGCTATGCTCAAAGGTACAAAGCACCAAAACAAAAAGAAATTGTGTTCAAGAATCAAGAAAAGTTAAAAGAAGAGAATCAATAATATTATCCGGATTCTAGTTCCAAGGGATGCCAATACTTCTTAGCTTCAAAGGAAAGTGAGATGCCAAAACTATTCAGAAGTAAAGAGCTAATAGCCCCATTCAATTATTTGGAACTAAGCTTCATGGAAAACTCTAAGACTTATTGTATCTTTCTCTTCTTTTTAGTCCTACTTGTTTTTGGTTGCTTGAGGACAAGCAACAGTTTAAGTTTGGTGTTCAAATGAGTGGATATTTTATACCCCTTTTGACACTATTTTCTTAGTGTTTTTAGTTATAATTTACTAAGTTTTAGTAGTTTTGAGTGCAAAAATCACATTTTGGATGCTACTTGGAGTTTTTATGTTTTTCTTATGATTTTCGGTGATTTTTTGAGTGAATTTGGCAAGTTTTGGCAAAGTCTGATTCAGAGGCAAAGAAAGGATAGCAGATGCTGTCAAAACCTGTCCTCCATGCATTCAAACGAGCATTTTTGGAGCTACAGATGTGCAATTGATGCGATCTCAACGGCATTGAAAAGAAGACTTCCAAAACTTTCCAGCAATATATAATAGTTTATACTTTTCTTCGTAAAGAATTGCCCAAAACGGCCGTTGAACACCCAACTTACCCCCTTTCTGGTGTTCAACGCCCAAACAGAACCAACCTCCTAAGTTGAACACCCAGAACTCAAGTTAGACACCAGACATCAGCCCAAACACTCACCAAGTGGGCCCCAAAGTGGGTTTTAGCACTTGTTAGCTTATTTTATTTTCTTTTTGTAATTTTTAATCAAAAACAATATCTTTTAGGTTTAGTTTTAGAGTTTTTATTATAAATAGGGGACTTCCTTCCTCCTAAGGATTATGCCTTCCAGGAGGGGAGAAGCACATGCACATTACTTTGCACTTTCTTTTCTATAAAGCATGAGTAACTAAACCTTCTAAGTTAAAGATAGGAGCTCTGCTCATCACCATGGATTAATATCATTGCTTTTTTACTTTAATATATGTTTGATTCTATTCTATAATACTTTTTTGTTCTTTATCCTTATGAATCTGGGGTGGAACGGAAGTATGACCCCCTATTCTAAATGAGTTTTTACGAGTCCCTGACAGGATAGTATTGATCTACAGTTTCAGAATGGATCACATATTCCAATAAAGTATCTGGGCTGATTGGGATATGTGACATGAAATCTCGTTAGTCATGGATAATTGAAGTTTCTGTGGTGCTAAGACTAGAATCATAGAGCTTCATTCTCCGATCCCAAAGATCTAACCTTGTCTGTGGCATTTTGAGTAAGATCATCAGAGATTGAATTGCGTAAGCTTCACCCTCGTCCAGATTGAATGACCATTGACCCTGGCCTTTGGTATGGATTAGAGGAGATTAATGACCACTGACCCTGGCTTTAATCACTTACAGCCTTGTCATTGAATGAATCATTCGTTGTTAAAGTAGACAGTAAGAAGTATTAATTCGGAAGAACAAGCATCTCCGAGGCCTTAACTGATTCTCCATTATTGTTTCTACATCAATTTAGTATTGTTTTCTTTATTATTTCATTTTATGCACATACATCAATAACTCTCTTTTCTATTCGCCTGACTAGGATCTGCAGGATAACCACAACTTGCTCAATCCGACAATCCTCGTGGGATTGACCCTCACTCACCTAAGATATTACTTGGATGACCCGGTACACTTGCCGATTCAGTTGTGCGAGTTCTAATTTCACGAACCAATAAACCATAAAATTATGGTTTATCAGTGCCCGTAGCGTCGAGCTCTACAAATCCCACCAAACAATTTAAGAGGTAAGTCACATTTTCTGTCCCAGCTACTCATCCCCTCAATTTCGAAATTCAATCAGTAATTATGTTGAATCTTGTGTAAATTTGGTGTTTAGTGTCGAACTAACTTGTGGATTTTGTTGGGTTTGGCTCACTTGAGCTTTGGGCAAGGTGAAAACCCTACCCTTCTTGTGGATTTGTTGAGATTTTGAGTTCGGAGAATAATTATAGTGATATATGTGGATTAGATTGAATATTGTTGCTGAATATCAAATTGGAGGACAAATTTGTGAAATTAGAACTTAATTGAGGAAATGGAAGCTTAAGATCAATTTTGGAAGCTTGTTTCGTTGGTGATGGGCTGTGGTTGATAGCTTATGGTGCGCGAAATGCTTGAGGTGTTCCGGGTTAATCGAAAAATCGGCCAAAGTATGGTTTCAGTTTCTCGTATCTAAAATATAATGTGTCATAAAAATGTGGGTTAGTGACCGTAAGATAGGAATTGAATGGTTGATATTGTTGATTGGTTGAGGTTGATTATTATGTATGTGGTTAATGGCTTTTGAGGTTGTGATTGAGGTTCTTGTTAATGATATATGTAACTTGTATATGATAGTGGTTGATGTGTATAATGGTTAGTGAATTTGAATATTATTTGAATTCGAATTATTGAGTTGAGATTGATGAAAAAGGAGAATTGGTAGGTTGTGGGATGAATAAAGAGGTTGAAAATATGAATTTAGAGTGCTTGATGATGTTATGGTAAGATTTATTTTGGTTTTAAAAGGTTTGAAGTGTGTATGTTTTGAAAGTTGAGGTTTGCGAATTTTATGAAAACTCTTATTTTTAGCCAAATTTGGTGGAGCATAACTTGGCCTCTAGACCTTCGAATTTTATCAAACTTGCCTTGAAAGAAAATTTGGTCAGAGAGGTTTACACCATTCAAAAAATAGAGGAGAAATATTTTAAAACAACAAAGTTATGCACGATCAAAGTTTGGTGTGCAAAACATAAATTCTAGACTTAGCGGCTTTTGAGATTTCTACTAAGCATGCGTACGCGAGGAACACACATGGCGCAAGCAGTTCATTTGGGGTGGAACACACGCGTATGCAAGCAAGGGGGTTGGATACACGACCACCCATTTTTAGCCGTGTGCGTTGATAAACCACTATTTTATTATTTATCTTGTGCTAAATTGAGTGGATTTTGTCAATCTTTTATACACTTATTCATATAAAATGCATGATTTTACATTTTCCTTGCTAATTTGGTGCTATGATTGAAAACATGCCTCTTTGACTTTAAATTTGCTATTTTTAATCCTCTCTTATTACCATTCGATGTCGTGATGTGTTTGTTAAGTGTTTTCAGGGTTTATAGGGTAGGAATGGCTTAGAGGATGGAAAAGAAGCATGCAAAAGAGGAAGGAACACAAGGAATTAAGGATTTCATGGGCGAGCAGCAACGCGTGCGCGTGGAGCAACGCGTACGCGTGACCAGGAGAAAGTTCAGCGACGCGCACACGTGGAGCGACGCGTACGCGTGAATAGAAAATTGCGCAGCGACGCGTATGCGTGATATTCCGGCACGTGCTGCAGATATCAAAATTCGCTGGGGGTGATTTTTGGGCCCCGTTTTGTCCCAGTTTCAGGCCCGAAAGTCCAGATTAGAGGCAGGGGTGAAGCTGAGACAGAAGACACATTCATTCTCACTTAGTTTTAGTTTTAGTTTTGAATTTTAGAGAAAGAAACACTACTTCTCCCAGGGTTCTTGGTATTTTCTTAGCTTTGCTTTTGGACTGGATTTGGAGAGAGTTGCTACTACCTTCGATTGAAGTTTCCATCGTTATAGTTGCTTTTCTATCACGCTACTCTTTTGCTTTCCATTTAGTTGCTCCAATTCATGTTCGGATTTTGTTAAGTTGAATTTATTAATACAATGAATGATTTTTATATTTAATTCTATTGCTTGTTAATTTCTTTTAATTAATTGTCAGTCCCAATTTTTTCTTTTATAAATTTATTCTAATTACCATGTCTCCTATTTATTCTGATTACATATTTATGAAAATGGCATTCATGTTTATGATTTAAAACTTCCAACTTGGCTTGGAAATTGATTAATTGGAAACCCTTGAGTTGGAATACTCAAGTGTTAATATGTAATTGGAAATTTCTCTCAAGTGAATTTTTACTAACTCTAATCCTTCCTTGGGAGGGGAGTGGGACTTGTGAATTAGAGCTGGTATTACCTACTTGACTTTACTCTATTAGTTAGAGGATAACTAAGTAGAAGCAATTACCTTTTACTATTATACTTGAGAAAGTCAACAAGGATAGAAACTCCAATTAATCTTCTCTTAGCCAAGGTTTTTTATTTCAAATACAGAACATCTCTTGTTAATTGCTCCTTGCGTTAATTTCTTGTTATTTACTTTTCCATTTTCAAACTCCAAAAATTACTCAGAAAATTCTTAACCAATAAATTGCACCTTGTGTCAACTCTTTGGGAAATGACCTGGGAATTCTACTCTCAGTTATTTTATTCTAAATTGTGACATCCTTTTAAATTGAGAGTGAAATTTTCATCGGTTAAGAACTGTACTTGCAACGCTATTTCTATTAAAAATTTCTTAACCGGCAATTTTCCACCCGTCATGCGTACAACTCCTGTTTTTCTAAAATATGAATTTTTGTATTTTTAAACTATTCCTCTATCTTTTAAAACCTTTATAACTCTCATTTAAATCCTAGTAGATAGATTTTGGGTAATGGAGTATGGTTGAGACTGTTAGAGAATATATCTTGTTGGTGAATAGAGAGGTAAAGCGGAGATTTGTTATTGAAGAGTGCTAAAAATGTTGAATGTGAGAATAATGATAGTTGATTAAGATTGAATAAATGTATGTTTGAGATACCTAGGCAGTAGCAAGGATGGTGGTTCGTCTCGCTTGCTCCGGGTCAATGTTTGAGATTTGATAATAATGATGATTGATTTAGACTGGATGAATGTATGTTTGAGATACTTGGATAGTAGCAAGGATTGCGGTTCGTCCTGCTTATTCCAGGTCAGTGATGATTAGATTTTTGATGGTATAGAATTTCACAAATGAATTCTCGTTGCAAGTATAGTTTCTAAACCAACAATAATCCTTTCATACAAAAATTTGTTTGTCACAAGTACAAACCCCTAAAATCTATAAACCGAAGTATTTAAACCTCAGGTCGTTCTCCTTAGGAATTACAATAAAGTGTCTTGTTATTGGTTATGAGTTATTTTTTGGGGTTTTGATAAGAAACATGAAAGATAAATGGCAAGAAAGTAAACTAATGGCTAAAAAGGTCTTGGCAAGGGTTGGTGGTCAAGGATCTCTATCCTAATTACTAACCACAATATGAGAATTGGCAAGGATTAATCTCATTAAATCATCCTCTAACTAGTAGTAAAGGAAAGTCAAATGAGCTATATCAATCCTAGTCCATAAGTCCTAACTCTCCACTAATTCAATTAGTGAGAACTAGAGTCAATGGCTCCCAATCATCAATCACTTGGACATTAGTAACTCAAGAGGTCCTAAGTTACCTTTCCAAGCCAAGAGTATAAAATCCTACTCTAAAATCCAACCAAGCATTTCATCAAACACTTGGAAGGCATAAAAGGAAAACATAGTAAATCAACAACAAGAACAAAATCTAACAACTAATTCTAGAGAGAAATGAGAGCTTTTCTCTCTAGAAACTACTTCTCAAACTAAACTATGACTAATGGTAACTAACTTGTGTTTTCCTCTTCATTCCTTGGGTTAAATAGCATCAGAAATGAGTTTGATTGGGCCCACAAGGCTTTAGAATTCGCTGGCCACGTTTTGCTTTAAGTGAACCAGGTGGCAGCAACGGCGCGTGC
>NC_029777.3:94554109-94554485 GCF_000817695.3 Arachis duranensis | reverse complement strand
GCGTACTATGCGCGTGCGCGCCACCATACGTGTAGCAACTATGACAAATATTCTATCGTTTCGAAGCCCCGGATGTTAGCTTTCTAACCCAACTGGAACCGCATTATTTGGACCTCTGTAGCTCAAGTTATGGTCGTTTAAGTGCGAAGAGGTCGGCTTGACAGCTTTCCAGTTCTTTCATTTCCTCATGAGTTCTCCAACTTTTCATGCTTTCTTTCTTCATTCCCTTGATCCAATCTTTGCCTCCTAAATCTTAAATCACTTAACAAACATATCAAGGCATCTAATGGAATCAAGGAGAATTAGATTTAGCTATTTTAAGACCTAAAAAGTATGTTTTCACTCTTAAGCACAATTAAAGGAGAAGTTATAAAAC
>NC_029777.3:94542478-94554009 GCF_000817695.3 Arachis duranensis | reverse complement strand
AACAAGATAAACCCTACAAATGGGGTTTATCAACCTCCCCACACTTAAACCAAGCATGTCCTCATGCTTAAGCCAAGAGAAAGCAAAGGGCATCAACATTTATTCAATGTAAATAAACTATATGCAACCTAAACTACATGCAACTAAATGCAAAATGGTTTTACCTACTTGGTTAAAAATAAATCAATCCTCCAAGTGCATGTATAAATGGGTAGGGCTAAGATCATATGACGATTCATGAATCCTACCAATTCAAGTGTGGAAATGAAGTTCAAATAGACTTGCGAGAAGAACGCTCATGAAAGCCGGGAATCAAGGAATTGAGCATCGAACCCTCACCGGAAGTGTTTACACTCTAGTCACTCGGTGTTTGGGGTCGATTCACTCAATTCTCCCCTAATCATGCTTTCCAAGATTTGTTTTTCATCTAACAATCAACAATTATTCAGTGCAAGCATACATGTATCATGAGGTCTTTTCTTTAGGTTGTAATGGGGCTAGGGTAAGGTAGGATCATATATGGTCAAGTGAGCTTGAAGTTTGAATCTTTGATAGGCTTAGACTTCCCACCTAACCTATGACATCCTATACAATTAAGTACTAATCTAACTACCCATTCCTCACTTTTTCACATACTCATGCATTTTCTTTTCATTTCACAACATTTATGCATTGATTCTTATTGAGCTTCACTTTGGGGCATTTTGTTCCCTTTATTGCCTTTTTCTTTTCTTTCTTTTTCTATATACATTTTTTCTTTTCTTTTCTTTTCTTTTTCTTTTTCACTTTTTCTTTTTTCTTTCAAACTATACACAAGAACATCAATGCATAAGGTCTATACATTTAATCAATACATGAGTATGTACCCAATTCCTCAATATTTCCAATAACAATACAAAACTACCCTTTTATTCACCCAATGTCCCAAGACTCCCACACTTGAATGATACTCACACACACTAGCCTAAGCCAATCAAAGATCCAAATTAAGGACATTTATTGTTTTTCGCTTTAAGGCTTGTAATGTGCTAAAATTAAGAACAAGTGCGTTAATTGTAGGCTCAAAGTTGGCTAACAATTGTAGGTAAAAGGTAGGCTATTTAAGTAAGTGAGCTAAATGAAATGATGGCCTCAATCATATAAACACATGTATACATGGAATAATGGACATAAAGAATCAAACAAATCAAAGATTACAATCATGGAGGAGAATAGTGCACACAAGAAGGGAAATAAATGGTTATAAGATGTAACCACACCATTAGGCTCAAAACTCACTTGCTTGTGTTCTTAGCTCAAAATCCATGTTCCAAAGTACATTCTTTCAAGCGAGTTCCACAAAGTATTTTTTTCAAATTGGTAGGGTGCCCTAAAACAGTTTCTTGGAAAGGAAATCATCACCCTAACCAAGTAGTCCTAACAAAAAAAAAGAAGTGGTAAAAATATGTACAAATTCTAATTAACATGCAACCTATCATGCAATGCAACGACTAACTAACATTGGTGTTGAAAAAGAAAATTGTTACCCATGGAGATCGGTCGACGACCTCCCCACACTTGAAGATTGCACCGTCCTCGGTGCATGCAAAGAAGAGCAAGGTGGACGGGTTGCTACAATTGATGAGCTTCTTCACAAGGTTGTGCGGAGGACTTGTTTGTTGCCCCATTTAGAAACTATTCCTTTGTCCCTTCTTGGTGGCCAACCTAAAAGGAAAGAAAAAGAAAGAAAGTGAAGCCTATAACAAAGATATCAAAGCAAATAGAACATAGGTGGGGGCTAATGCCAAATAAAGGTATGGTTCTCTACTACATGGTAGCTACAACATGTAGAGGAGGAAACATTAAGAGAAAATGGCATATCAAGAGGCACCAAAATAATGCAACGAATCCTCAACAATTGAGTAGAAAGATGCAACATCATTATTAAAATGACTAAAAAAAACTGAAAATATGCTAAAAAAACTAAATGAAAATGGGAAGAGTAGAAGTATGCGAATGTGATAAGCAAAAGAAAATAGAAGGGGAGAAAAAAAACTCTTTTTTTTTTATCGACGCGTACGCGTCATGCACGTTTACGCGTCAATGGTCATATTGGTTGAAAGACGCGTACGCACCAGGTGCGCGCACGCGTGCATCGAGTTAGGCCGGAGGCATACTGTCGGCCCAAGTTTGGCACAACTCTCGGGTAAAAGTACCAGGAGTGTGGATCGTGCAATCAACGCGTGCGCGCATAGTGTGCGTGCGCGTGCATGCCAATTTAAGATCATGCGCGCGTACGCGCCAGGTGCGCTCACGCGTGCATAGACTTGTGCCTTAGGCCCAATGTTCGCACAGTGCAGGCCTAACTCTCGGGTTTTTGGCTGGAGGTGAAATTTTGCATCCACACGTACGCGTACAGTGCGCGTCCGCGTGGATGGTCGAAAAATGCTCAGGTGCGCGTACGTGTTAGGTGCGCGCACGCGTGGATGGTGTTCTGTTTTTCAAAATTTTTCTAAGTTCTTGCACCAATCCAAGCCTTTCAATCCTCCAAACAGCTACCAAAACACCCTAGAACCTTATTCAACATACTATACTACTAACTAAACTCAATAAAACAATAAAAACAAGAAATTAAACTAATTCTACCAATATTTACAAAAGATAAAAATGAAAATGAGAATCTACCTACAATGGCAACTCAATTCACTTATTAACAAAACTAAAAGAGTATGGAAAGAGTTTACCATGGTGGGGTGTCTCCCACCTAGCACTTTTATTTACCATGGTGGGGTGTCTCCCACCAAGCACTTTTATTTATTGTCCTTAAGTTGGACTTATGGGGAGCTTCTTATCAAGGTGGCTTGTGCTTGTATTCATCTTGGAACTCCCACCACTGCTTGGTTCTCCATTGTGCCCCAAGATTCTTCATGGATTGAGCCAAGTCTTGATGGAGTTTTTCACAAGCTTGAGGCTCCCAAAGTTGGTTCTCTTCTTGTAATCCGGGATCCCACACTTTGTTTTCACACCCGTCTTGAGGTTGATCATCATTATTAGTCCATCCGGGTGGTGAACAAGATGAATTCTCTATGAAGTGCCCAACAATCCTCCTAGACCCATCTATTTGAGCACTACTCCAACCTTTATATCTCATGTTTGATGCATCAACCATAATGAGCCTTGATTTGCAACGCCCACCACAAAACTTTTTCCACTTATGCTTCATCCCGCAAACTTTCCTAAGTTGGCCATCCGTTTCAAGCAAACCATATTCAAGTGGGATAATAAAGCTAATAGAAATGAATTTCACCCACTCAAATGAAGGTGTAGATGGCAACCTAGGCAAAGATGTTTCCAAAGATCTTGACAAAGCATAACCAACCCTCATTCTTCTATTTCTAGGGACTTCCACCTCTTCACAAGATCTCTTAATCTCAATCCTTTGTTTAACAATTTTATCAAAATCTTTTCCCTTACTCAAATCATAATAGGGAGGGTGAGAAAAATTTACCTCCTCAACGCTTTCAAATCCAACGGGAGAAGGTTCTTCATGCTCAAAGGATTCTTCACCACTAAGACTTGATGCTTGATCTTCATCACCAAGGAAACTCAATTCTTGCTCTATTCCTTCCAAGTCTTTATATGGGATATGCCTTGGAGGTTGTGCACGTTCCTCCCCAACGTTAACTTCAATCTTCTTGGAGGAGTTTTCTATAACTTTAGGTTCCCATGGAGGTTCTGCATCTCTTAAACCCTCAACTACTTCTTCCTCTTCTTCAACAATCATAGGTTCCTTCAATTGTTCTCAACAATTAAAGCTTCCTCCAATTGTTTCAATACAAAGCAACTTCCTTCATTTCCCACCGGAGTTTCCAATCTCTCCTTCATGCTATGTTTTTCATTTGATTCTCCACATGTAGCCATGGGAGTTCCTTGAGTGTTCAAGCATTGGGAGGCTATTTGATTTGTTACCGCATCCAAGGCGGCCATGAAATTTTGCACCTCCTTTTTCATCTCTTCTTGCCCTTGAACAAGAACACCAAGGATTTCATCTATTAGAGGTTGGGGTGGGTGGAAGGGTTCCTCATTTTGGGAAAAGGGTTCATAATAGGAAGGTGGTTCTTTTTGGTAGAGTTGTGGTGGTTCAATATTCTCCACTATTTCCACTTGTTGCACAACACACTCCATGGTTGCTTGAAATTGATCCAATGCTTCCTTGAGATAATCCCTTGACTCTTGTTCCTCTTGGATGTCATGAGTAGGATCATAGGGCTCTTGGATTGAAGGATATAAGTATTCTTCCATGGGAGGTTGTGGTGGAAAGTAGTATTCATCTTGTGGTTGGAAATTTTCATATGTTGGAGGTGGTTCACCTTGGTAATAATATGGAAGGGGTGGCTCTTGAAAGTGGTGATGTTGGGATGGTGGTGGCTCTATGTGTGGTTCATATGGCTCATATGGTTGTTGGAATGGTGGATATGGATTAGGATCATATGAAGGTGGTTGGTGAAAAGAGGCTTGTGAGTGTGGTTGGGGGCCATGTTGAGGAGGGGGTTCATAAGCATATGGTGGTGGCTCTTGAAAGTCACAAGGAGATTCACCATAGCCATTGGATTGATATGCATCAAAAAATGGCTCTTCTTCATAGTGCATTGGTGGAGGTTGTTGCCATGAAGATTGATCATATGCATATGACTCCTCCCACCTTTGGTTACCCCATTCTTGACACACATTTTCATTGAAGTTTTCATCACCTACAACATAGTTGTAATCACACTCATAGCCAAGGTGAGAATTCATGATAGTAAGAGAGGGCAAAAACAAAAAATAGTAACAAATAAAGAGAACAAACTAAAAACTAACAAAGAAGCAAAAAGCAAACATATTCACAATATTTACATATATACAATAACCAATAACATAACACCATTGCAATCCCCGGCAATGGCGCCATTTTGATGATTAGATTTTTGATGGTATAGAATTTCACAAATGAATTCTCGTTGCAAGTATAGTTTCTAAACCAACAATAATCCTTTCATACAAAAATTTGTTTGTCACAAGTACAAACCCCTAAAATCTATAAACCGAAGTATTTAAACCTCGGGTCGTTCTCCCTAGGAATTACAATAAAGTGTCTTGTTATTGGTTATGAGTTATTTTTTGGGGTTTTGATAAGAAACATGAAAGATAAATGGCAAGAAAGTAAACTAATGGCTAAAAAGGTCTTGGCAAGGGTTGGTGGTCAAGGATCTCTCACTACAAAAAAATCTGGTTAAAATGGCAGTTTTTTTGGGTATTTACGGCGGTTTGAACCGCCATTATTACCAAGAATGGCGGTTTTGTAAAACGACGTAATTCTGGGCGCCATTCTGGTTATTACGGCGGTTTTCTGAAAACCGCCACAATTCCCTGGGTTAAAACGGCGGTTTTTGAATAGGTTAAAATGGCGGTTCAAACCGCCATTATTTCCATGATTAAAATGGCGGTTTTCGGATAGGTTAAAACGGCGGTTTGAACCGCCATTATTACCCTGACATAGTGGCATTTTGGTTAGTTAAAACGGCGGTTCAAATCGCCGTTATTTCCAAGGTTAAAATGACGTTTTTGGATAGGTTAAAACGAGTGGCGTTTTGGTTGGTTAAAACGACATTTTTGAACCGCCATTTTTATCCTGATAGTAGTATTTTTGTAGGTTAAAATGGCATTTTTGAACCGCCGTTTTACCTTGACAGTGACATTTTTTATCGTTTAAAAAAATAATTTTTACCATCATATTTATCGCGTTAATTAAATAATTTTGTGATTAAAATTTCACAATAGCAAAAAATCATAATCTATAAATGAAATATTATATAATTCAAATAAAATATTAATATAATATATAATTTTTTATTATTAAAAATCAAAAGTAATAACTCTTATACAAAACCTTGTCTTACTAAACTTACTAAAATACAAATATTGCAATAAAAACTAATTAGTCAAATCTACCATCTAGTTTCCTAAACTATGTTAATATCTAATAATGTATTTAAATCATCTAATAAGTGTTGTTTTCACCAATTAAACTCATTTTCTTCTCCTTCATGTCCACAGATACTGATTCAACCCCTGCAAAAATAAAATAAAAATAAACAAATAAATAATTACTACAAATTAATTAAATGTTATTTATTAATGTGTTGAATAAAATAAGAGATGCGATGGTAGAATTATTTTAAGTATCTGAAATGTCAGAGACAGTTTTCATAGCTTTTTGCTTGGTTTTGTCATTGTGTAAATCCAACTTCAACACAACTTTCTGTTAACACAAATCAATAAAAGATTTTATTAGGACTAATATTAACATATCATACATGAAACGAAATAATTAATAATAAACTAAATACTCATATATAGTTTATTTAATGTAGGATAAGCTTCTAACTAACCTTCATTGTTGATTGAGAAATGATAATGAAACTTGTGATCTCTAATTAAGTAGAGAGGCTAATAAGAAAGATTGAAGTTGCAAAGGAATATATGTGTATTAGAATTGAAGTGAAGGTGGTGAATTGAAGCAAAGTGTGAGGAAGATTATATAGTTTGATTTTTATAGAATGATCTAAAGCTCTCATCCAGCATGGACACCAGGCATAATGATTATGCCTTTTTACCTCTATCACTTGCTTTAAAATAACTAGTCACCAAATGAGGAATTAACAATTCATTGTCCAATTTCAATATCAGTAGAGATACTAGAAAAGAACTAACAGTTCAAATACTTGTATGCTTGCACTTCTCAACGTTTCTTGGATTACCTAATGAAAATTAAAACATAAACATATATTAATAAATTGGTTTAATGCATTAAAATTCAATGATTGATTAATTAACTTACCCAAGTAGTGAGTGGCATCTGCCTTGTATCATCCCAAGAAGGATCAAAGAAAATGCACGGATACACAAGGAAGGCAGCTTCTCCAAGAGGAGAGGTGGGAGAGATTGACACAACGGCTCCGTTCTAATCCGTCAAAGCTGCTGTTAGTTTGTTTGGAGAAGTAGCCTTCCACAAGGACAGATTTTCTATCAAGAGAAGATCTTCAGAGGTATTCATCAATTAAGATACCAAAATTCAATTATTACATGCAATGTTCTTGGATCTGTAGGAAATTTTACAAACTCACAATCTAGATGATGGATGTTGAATAAGGAATATATATTTATAGATGTATTGTTTGGCTCTTGTTTTATGGTTGCATAATGTGTTTGAGAAGGAGACACAGCTTAAGGAGACATAAGCTGTCCAACATGAGAGAATCCAAGCAATCGGTGATCAATGCTGCTCAGGCTGTGCAGAATCAGGGAAAACAACTCGAGAAGTCGCTAAAGTTGCTGTCCGTAAAAGCCATAGGATTTGAGGCATGAAAACGTGAAGTGGAAAATGCAAGGAAAAAGTACACGGTTACCATAAATTAAAATGCACATGCCTAGCAATTGTCACGGCCCCAAGCCGACCACTCTGAGCTACAATCTCTGCTTATCTCTCAACATTTTCTGGTTTTGCATTAAGAACCTTAAACAATACAGGGACAGGGTTCATTATATTATATCCAAAAAACTATCGGATTAGAAGAACAATTATTAATAGCAGCATCCGGTCTTGGGCAAAGAATACACTACCCTTCTCTATTAAAGACATTCAACACAGGTAAGATTAAGAAAATAATGTGCGCTCACATCTTCCAAGATCCCCATTAAAATGAAAAAGACTTTACCTCATATGGAATTCCAGCTTCTTTCAATTGCTCTAACAAAGAATCGCTCTGCTCCACACTTGTGGTGGCAACAAGTACTGGACGACCAGTTTTATGCATTCTAGAGATTTCTACTACAACTGCTCGCCATTTCCCACTAGTTGCCCTAAAAACTACATTAGATTCATCCTGAGAAGAAAATAAAGGCTCATTAGAGAAGAAATATATTGCTAACATGAAGAGAAGAATGGCAGTACATGGGAGGGTAAGTACATTGGTTTCTTATCCAATGGTCTTGAATTCAAGTCTTAGGAAAGGCAAAAATATTTTATGGTATTTTAATATATAAAAAACAGTATCTTGACAACTACTTCATCTTGCGAAACTCTGATAAGTAAAAGCCAATACTCCATGTTTCACATTGCAAAAACCATGATAGTGGTCTATGATTGACAAGCAAGATTTAAACCTTTCTTATCATAGGTTTATTTGTTGGAACGATTGTAACTTTAAGCTTGTAAATGCTCTCAAATTCTGTGCTTTCTGTTGCTGCTGTACCAATCATACCACAAAGCTTAGGAAACTACAAAAACACAAATTAAAAAGTGTCAAGGTAGTTTCTTAGGTAAATGAATTCCTGATTTTTGAAGATGAAACATTTCCAACCTGCAGAAAGAAATTCTGATAACTAAGGGAAGCCAGTGTAACTGTTTCATTTTGAATTGGTAGCCCTTCCTTTGCTTCAACTGCTTGGTGAAGTCTATCACTCCACCTTCTCCCCTAAAGAAAAATTGAATTTACAGAAGAAAAAAATGTAATTAATAACATTTTTCTCATAAATAAAACAGTTAATTAATAACATAGTGGCCAGTGAAAGAAATCAAAGGATTTGATCTGCAGGAACAATATGATTATGCATATATCCTCAAATTTTCAAACACAAGTATCAAAGATCTAAAAACATAAGCCCCTAAAGTCACTAAAAACAGTGAGACAGATAATATTATAACAACAGAAGTTAGCTTTGTTATCAGAGCAATTTAGGACCATTATCTAAGTTTATTAGAAAAATTGTATCTAATTATATAAAGTAGGTTTGGCAAGACCAAAGAAAGAAATAACCTGCCACCACCAATTTCACCCTCAAAAGTGAAAAGCTTTTCATACATTGTTGTCCAAAAAGAGAGAGACAATTAGCTAATATAAAAATATATTAAAAAAAATTACACTTTTCTTTAAGACATAAAAGTCAAGCTCGATTATAATAACTAAATAGATCTCAATGCATTACCAGAAAGCACAGGCCGAGCCTTTGGCTAATCATAAGCAGGAAGGTTGTGCATTTTAAAACTCAGCACAAAATCATAACTACAATCATAATAAGAACTTGTGCAAAGAAGCACAATTGATGCTTTTATGATTGTCAGCGAATTGAAACCTTTACCATTGTTTAATTGGTTACAAATTCTCTCTCCATTTTTATTCTTTCATCTCGTCCATTTCTCCACCTTTGCCTGTTTCATTTCATCCCTTTCCTTGTTGTGTGAAGTCCAACCAAGCAATACAGTCACTTGTGCTTTGCTGTTAACATCCACGGCTTCCAAGACTGGCTCCAACATTCCCACTAGGTAAAGCTTTCACCTTATCCATTCTTCATTCTTTAGTTTCAGATATAATATTCAGTTGCAAACCATTCTTCACTTTTTCTCACTTTAGTGAAAATAACAGGAAAGTCTCAAACATATTACTTTTTCTTTTATGCACATGTAAGATTTTGTTACTTGAATGGGAAGAAATGGATGGTCACTCTCATTTGACTACTCTATTGCTGAAGTGTTTCTACAACAAGGAGTGTCTAAAAAGGGGAATGAATCTCACATGGTTGATTAACTTGATTTAGACCTTTGATGCTGAAATAGTGAATTGCAGGAAACTACACAGTGGCTAACTAGCTTTCTTTTTTGGTATTGATAGTGGCTAAGGAGTGCAGAACAAAGCTTTCCAACTTATAGAGCCAAATTATCAGAGGTAGCAGTTACCTGCCATTTGCTTCTCCAACTTTGATAACCCCTTTGATCTGAAATCCAGATAAGCAATTGACACAACAGGTAATTATAATTATAATTATCAAATTAGCTCAATTAAATTTCACTAACCTTATAATTGAATCTGTCTTTTCTTTTGATGTACTATACAATGCAAACATTAGTTGAAACCTAGAATTAAATCAAGAACAAGTTACAACCCTTTTCCTACATGTAGCGGCTAAATCAACATGTATATGATATGTATATTTTAAAGTTTGCATTTAACCTTGTTCAGCATTTTCTGCTTACCTGCTAAGCTGTTCTACAACTTCAAATTTCAGTAAGTTTACATTCATCAACCTAGTTTAGTTTATTATTCATTAAGTTATACGTAAGTTACCATCAAGAATCCTAACACTTTAATGTTACAAATGGATGAAAACCTTAAGGTCTTATATAGATCTAAGAGAAATACCAGACCTAAGAGGAAACTAACAGCCAAAACAAAATTCAAACACCAACAGCAACAGAAATGAGACCTTATACTAAAAAAAATCAATAAATCAATCACTGTCGACAGAAATAAATTCAAAAACTAAGAAGAAAATAATATCAGAAACAAAAAATAAAATTCCTAACAAAAACGAAACATAAATGAGACCTTTGGAAGAGTGAGGGACAGCGGCAAAGGCACCGAGCAGAGAAATTGAGGAACATCAGCGGCAGCAGAGCAGCGGAACACAAATTGCTGTTGATCTTGCTGCGCAAATGGCGGAACCGACTTCTCCACTCGCGATGAATCCTCGCAAACAGCCTTAAAAGAGAGACTTATCACAGAGGAAGGAAATTAAAGGAAAGGAAAGGTAGGAAAGGAAGCTGACCTAGATCGTCGCAGAGGAAGGAAAGGAAGGTGTTGACGATTTTAGTGGAGAAGACACAGAGGTCGATAAGGAGAGGAAGCTGGAGGAGACGTCACCGGAGGAGATCGCCGCTGTAAGAGATGTCGCCGAAGGAGATCGACGCCGGATGAGATGTCACCGGAGAAGATCGTCGGAGAACGCAAGAAGATCGGAGATCGTTGCACAGGCCAGGAGCAACAGCGGCACGCGTGTTGTGATTCGACTTTCAAGTTTCAACCAAGGGTTTCTGAAATGTAGGATTACTAATTTTGCTTTTAAACCACGTCATAACTGCGGTTCAAAACCGCCATAATTACAAAAACCGCCACAAATTCAAAAAATAATTACGGCGGCAGTAGAAAACGCCAGAATATCAAAATATTATGGCGGTTCTTGAAAGCTGACATAATATAAATGTCATTTTAACCTCTTTTTTTGTAGTGTCTATCCTAATTACTAACCACAATATGAGAATTGGCAAGGATTAATCTCATTAAATCATCCTCTAACTAGTAGTAAAGGAAAGTCAAATGAGCTATATCAATCCTAGTCCATAAGTCCTAACTCTCCACTAATTCAATTAGTGAGAACTAGAGTCAATGGCTCCCAATCATCAATCACTTAGACATTAGTAACTCAAGAGGTCCTAAGTTACCTTTCCAAGCCAAGAGTATAAAATCCTACTCTAAAATCCAACCAAGCATTTCATCAAACACTTGGAAGGCATAAAAGGAAAACATAGTAAATCAACAACAAGAACAAAATCTAACAACAATTATTGAAAGGAATTAACAACACAAATCAAAAGGAACACAATTATTATGATTTACCTTGAATTGAATTGAAAGAGAAAGGAAGGAACAAAAGTAGATCTACAACAAAGTATAAGA
>NC_029777.3:94536085-94542327 GCF_000817695.3 Arachis duranensis | reverse complement strand
ACGTACTATGCGCGTGCGCGCCACCATACGTGTAGCAACTATGGCAAATCTTATATCATTTCGAAGCCCCGGATGTTAGCTTTCTAACCCAACTGGAACCGCATTATTTGGACCTCTGTAGCTCAAGTTATGGTCATTTAAGTGCGAAGAGGTCGGCTTGACAGCTTTCCGGTTCTTTCATTTCCTCATGAGTTCTCCAACTTTTCATGCTTTCTTTCTTCATTCCCTTGATCCAATCTTTGCCTCCTAAATCTTAAATCACTTAACAAACATATCAAGGCATCTAATGGAATCAAGGTGAATTAAATTATATCAAGGCATCTAATAGAATCAAGGTGAATTAAATTTAGCTATTTTAAGTCCTAAAAAGCATGTTTTCACTCTTAAGCACAATTAAAGGAGAAGTTATAAAACCATGCTATTTCAATGGATATATGTGGGTAAAAGGTTATAAAATCCCCTAAATCAAGCACAAGATAAACCCTACAAATGGGGTTTATCAGTCAGTGATTGTGACGCTTGGGTAGTAGTAGTAGTAGTAGTGGATTCTTCCACTTACTCCAGGTTGAGCTTTTAAACACCCGCCTAGGTAGTAGCGGTAGTAGTGGTTCTTCCACTCGCTCTGAGTTAAGTGAGTAGTAGTAAGTGGGTTGTAGCTCAAACCCACTTGCTCCGCAATGTGTGTTTTTGTCTATGGTTAGCTACCAGGACATATCGGGTTGGCTATATAACCGACACATGATATCATCAGCCAGAGGATAGGCATGCATTATATGCATTTGTGTTTCTTGTTTGATTTTTCATTAATTGGGCTTGCCTATGTGATTATTATGCCTACATGCTAAATTTGCTACCTGCTGTAATTGTATTCTACTTTTGTTTGCCATTGTCTTTTTGCTTGTCTGTGTGATTCCACCGGAGTTTGAGGTTTTGAAGGAAAGTAGACGATGGAAGGTTTCAGTTAGAGTTTATTTAAGATTTAGAACCTTGGATGACCTACCCTATTTATGGTTTACAATTTATTATCTTTAAGTTTTATAATATGAGTGTCGAAGTTCTAGGATTGCCTTTGGCTTTCTCGGGACATTATATGTTAGAGATATGGGCATTGTTACCATGCTGAGAACTTCCAATTCTTATCCCATACAATATTGCTGTTTTTCAAATGTAGGTCAAGCGGTACCTCGCTGAGGCATTCTGGGAGCATCTGTCAGCGAAGGATTCTTGTGTTTTGGGTTTATGTTTTGGTTATGTTATATATATATGGATGTTCTTATCTCTCCACTATGTATATATTATGTTTTGTCCCTCCTAGAGGTTGACTTAGAGAAAAAGATTTTTTTTTTATTTGTTTTACTCTTACCTTGCTTCGATTACGCTAATATTTACGTGAATGTTGCACTTTTTGGTTTAACGTTTTGTTTTAACTTTTATTCAAAGGCTCCTCGATAAAATTTTCTTTCAACTATATTATATATATAATTTTACTTTTAGAGGTTGTAATACCTCACTACCTCAATTTTATGACTTAAGCATAAGATTAAGTGTGGTAGGGTGTTACAGAAGCCAAAAACTTCATGGTCATGGGGGGTTTTCTCTTTCTTGTTGAGTTAGCGATTCAAGTTATAAATATTTTAAACGGATAATTATGAAAATTAGATATATTAAAATACAAGTAATAATATATATAAGGGTAAATATATATGAGTTACTAATATAAATGATATTAGTAACTGTTCATGCCCTGGGTCGAGCTGTACGACCCGGGCTGATCGACGACAAATCAATTGTCCTGTTCAGATCAGGTTTACCTGACCTCTTGGTAAAAGAGGTCGGCCAAAATGCTACGGAGGCCCAAAGAAGCCCAAAACGAAGGAACACGACCCGAATTTAAAGGCTGTAAAAGCCTAAAGAAAGATAAGGCGGTTCTCCCTTAAAGATAAGATGACGTCACTCAAAGATAAGATAAGATAACTATCTTATCCCCAAGAAGGCCACTCCACACCATTATAAATATACTGGAGCACCCAGGTATAACTCATACTCTGATTCTACTAAAAACCTGCTTAATACTCTTGCTAACTTAAGCATCGGAGTCCCTTGCAGGTACCATCACCGTCTGGGGACAAAGGATCAGCACCACCACCAAATCCAACAAGCCGGACACGGCGGCTCCGGCCACCATCATCAAGTTGGACTCAATAGCACCGACCAGTACAGAAGATCTCGTCCGAGATCGACCTACAGTTTTAGGTAACCCTCGGAATAGTAACTTAAGGATAAAAGATATTTGATGAAGCGTTAGCAACTCTAAGCTCATCAAGAAATACCGATAATTACTTATATCGACAAATATCAGACTTAATAATAATAATAATAATAATAATAATAATAATAATAATAATAATAATAATAATAATAATAATATCTAGACTCTATTATAATTAGAGGCACTAAAATAAATAACTAACATAATCATTTTACTTCGGGGTTCGAAGTTGACTCATCAGAATAAAATTAATCGCTTCAAAATATTATATTTGAAAAAACTTGTGTTAGTGTAAAAATTAGGGTTGTTACACTAATCCACCAATATTATATGATAACCGTATCTAATTTACTTGTGTTGAAGGTTGTTTTTGTAAAATTATTGTTGAAGTGATACTAAATTTTTTGAAAAATTAGCCACCAGAATATATTTGATGCAAATTAAAAATTTTTGGAACAAAATTAAAACAAAATAAAATTTAAGAATATTTTTAAATTTTTTAACAAATTTTAAAAATAAAAAATATACTTCACCTTAAATTTAATTAAATAATTGTATAAAATTTTAAGCATTTTATCTATGGTTATGATAACAAAGAGCTCTTTGTTAAATTCAGTGGCATCTTCAGAACCTACATGAATTTGTGGGTGAACACCACATCACATGCTTAAGGCATATATAATTGGCAAGGATGAATTTGATTGTGCTCCATCTAAATATGGTTGTGAGACATTTGTATCTAAAACTTGTTTACTTTGATTTTGATTTTGGTTGCATCACCAAAAACTACTTTCCAATGATGTAGCGAGGGGCATGAATGAAGAAGGAAATAAAGAAGGAAATTTTATGCGCTTAAAAGTTTTGGGTGTTCTAAATGTTGGTCAAGTATTAACCAAAAATTGTTGGTACGGTCCTCTTTTTTTTTTGTTCTTGGTGTCTATTCCAATAACTCTTTTTACAAATATATTAATTTTGATAGGTAAGAAACTTATTTTTAGAATTATTCTCCACATCCAAATAATTTTAACATTCAAATTCATCCAAGTAATTTAGAGTCACGTGCTTCTTTTCAAAAAATAGGTTGAGTCACTGCTATTGCCACTGCAAACTGTTTGATGGTATTGTCATTACGGGGAGCTGTCGATGTGGCTAATGCTGCTACTATTGCTAGTTCAGTTCGAGTCTGTTGTTGTTGCTGTGAGCTAGGACGAAGTTGGAGTAACGCTTGACTTTGTGGATTGAATAATTGTGGTAGGGGTTTCGTTTTTTTTTTTAAATTAAAGGTTTTGATTTAAGAATGCTTATAAGGTCTATTGAATAATTGCAAATAATTCATGATTGTCTAAACTGATTAAATGATGAGTGTGAGATGGATTTGTGATTGTAAAAATGATTTAATTTGATGAAGATGTGTTTGATTTTCTGATTGTTTGAGAATGCTAAAAATTCTTATTTTTAGCTGGTTGTGATGAGAATTGCTGGAATTGTGGCTGTGAATACGTTATGTTTATGCTTTTGTTAAATGATGTATGAATTGAAAATAGTATATTGGTCTGAATTGTATGGGATGGATGAAATTGTTTGCTTGACTGATTTATTAATTGATTTGGTTAATTCTGGATTGAATGCTGGTTTAGATCAAGATAAATTGAGAATTTATGAAAGTGAAGGAGCCTGTAAGAGTGGTAAAGTCTAATTTTAAGTGGAGGTTATGTCCGAGTTCTTGTAAAAATATACGAAAAGGTGGTTTTGGTTAATATTAAATTTTTAAACGAATATGGTCAGAGGGTCTTGTAAAGTTTAAATGAACGAGTGAATTTTCTTTGGTTTTAATATCAAAAGACTTGAAAGGAGGCTAATTTTTATTGAAATAGAAAGTGGCTTAACTTCAAAGGAAATGGTTTGATTATTGAAAATGGATTTGATATTCGAAAATAGTTGAGAAATTGTGTGGTTAAGACCCTTAAGGGTGGCCAAACCCGAATTTCAGAGGAAATACTGTAGAAATTTTTATAAAATTTTGAGACTTTGTTTAAAGCATTATTTAGAAGAAATTGAATTTAAGAATCATATTATTTGATTTTGATTCATTACGAAAATAGTCTTTTTTTCAGTTCGATTTATTAAGAAAAGTATAATGTCTTAAGTTCAATCTATTAAGAAAAGATTTTGTTTTAAGTTATGTTTTGAGTTCGGTTTATTGAGAAAAGGAATGTTATCTTGACTAAATGTTAAAGAAGTCTGAATTCTTATAAACTAAACGTTTTGAGGTTATGATTGATGAATGGATGAAAGTGTACCTTTCTGGTTATGTGGAGGTGTGAATGATTATTATGTGGTAATTGATGAGCGGATAATTTATACGCTTTTTGGCATTGTTTTTAGGTAGTTTTTAGTAAGTTCAAGCTACTTTTAGGGATGTTTTCATTAGTTTTTATGTTAAATTCATATTTCTGGACTTTACTATGAGTTTGTGTATTTTTCTGTGATTTCAGGTAATTTCTGGCTGAAATTGAGGGACTTGAGCAAAACTCTGAAAAAGGCTGACAAAAGGACTGCTGATGCTGTTGGAATCTGACCTCCCTGCATTTGAAATGGATTTTCCGGAGCTACAGAACTCCAAATGGCGCGCTCTCAATGGCGTTGGAAAGTAGACATCCAGAGCTTTCCAGCAATATATAATAGTTCATACTTTATTCGGAAATTGACGACGTAACTTGGCGTTGAAAGCCAAGTACATGCTGCTGTCTGGAGTTAAACGCCAGAAAAACGTCATGATCCGGAGTTGAACGCCCAAAATACGTTATAACTCGGAGTTCAACTCCAAAAGAAGCCTCAGCTCATGGATAGATCAAGCTCAGCCCAAACATACACCAAGTGGGCCCCGAAAGTGGATTTATGCATCAATTACTTACTCATGTAAACCCTAGTAGCTAGTCCAGTATAAATAGGATAAGTTACTATTGTATTAGACATCTTTTGACAGTTTAATCTTTGACTGTTTAGTCTTTGATAATTCGGTCCCTTTGATCACTCAGGGGGCTGGCCATTCGGCCATGCTTGAACCTTTTACTTATGTATTTTCAACAGTGGAGTTTCTGCACACCATAGATTAAGGGTGTGGAGCTCTGCTGTACCTCAAGTATTAATGCAATTCTATTTTCTTTTATTTAAATCTCTCTTATTCTTATTCCAAGATATTCATTCGTACCCAAGAACATGATGAATGTAATGAGTTAGATAACCCTCATTATCATTCTCACTCATGAACGCACTATCTGTGACACTCATCATCATTCTCACCTATGAACGCGCGTGACTGACAACCACTTCCGTTCTACTTTAGGCCGAGCGCATATCTCTTAGATTCCCCAACAGAATCTTCGTGGTATAAGCTAGATAGATGGCGGCATTCATGAGGATCCGGAAAGTCTAAACCTTGTCTATGGTATTCCGAGTAGGATTCTAAGATTGAATGACTGTGACGAGCTTCAAACTCCTGAAGGCTGGGCGTGATGACAAGCGCAAAAGAATCAAGGGATTCTATTCCAACCTGATTGAGAACCGACAGATGATTAGCCGTGCTGTGACAGAGCATAGGAACGTTTTCACTGAGAGGATGGGATGTAGCCATTGACAACGGTGATGTCCTACATACAGCTTGCCATGGAAAGGAGTAACAAGGATTGGATGAATGTAATAAGAAAGTAGAGATTCGAGAGGAGCACAGCATCTCCATATATTTATCTGAAATTCCCACTATTAATTTACATAAGTATTTCTATCCCTTTTTATTTTATATTTATTATTAATTTTCGAACTCATCATAAACCAATTTAATCTGCCTAACTGAGATTTACAAGATGACCATAGCTTGCTTCATACCAACAATCTCCGTGGGATCGACCCTTACTCACGTAAGGTATTACTTGGACGACCCAGTACACTTGCTGGTTAGTTGAACGGAGTTGTG
>NC_029777.3:94533829-94534943 GCF_000817695.3 Arachis duranensis | reverse complement strand
GAACAAGAGAAGGAGATGGCAGCCGAAAATAATAATGATAATAATGTAAGGAGAATGCTTGGTGACTTCACAAAGCCAACATCCGAGTTTGATGGAAGAAGCATCTCCATTGGAGCCAATAACTTTGAGCTGAAACCTTAGCTAGTTGCTTTAATGCAACAAAACTGCAAGTTTTATGGACTTCCATCTGAAGATCCTTATCATTTTTTAACTGAGTTCTTACATATCTGTGAGACTGTAAAGACGAATGGAGTTGATCCTGAAGTCTACAGACTCATTCTTTTCCCTTTTGCTGTAAGAGACAGAGTTAGAATATGGTTGGATTCACAACCTAAGGATAGCCTGGACTCCTGGGATAAGCTGGTCACTGCCTTCTTGGATAAATTCTTTCCTCCTCAAAAGTTGAGCAAGCTGAGAGTGGATGTTCAAACCTTCAAACAAAAAGATGGTGAATCCCTCTATGAAGCTTGGGAAAGATACATGCAGCTGACCAAAAGATGTCCATCTGACATGTTTTTAGAATGGACCATATTAGATATATTCTATTATGGTCTATCTGAATTTTCGAAAATGTCATTGGACCATTCTGCAGGTGGATCTATTCACCTAAAGAAAACGCCTGAAGAGGCTCAAGGGCTCATTGACATGGTTGCAAACAACCAATTCATGTACACTTCTGAGAGGAATTCCGTGAATAATGGGATACCTCAGAAGAAAGGAGTTCTTGAAATTGATGCTCTGAATGCCATATTGGCTCAGAGCAGAGTGTTGACTCAACAAGTCAACATGATCTCTCAAAGTCTGAATGGATGGAAAAATGCATCCAACAATACTAAAGAGGCAACTTTTGAAGAAGCTTATGATCCTGAGAACCCTGCCATGGCAGAGGTTAATTACATGGGTGAACCTTATGGAAACACCTATAACTCATCATGGAGAAATCATCCAAATTTCTCATGGAAGGATCAACATAAGCCTCAACAAGGCTTTAACAATGGTGGACGCAATAGGCTGAGCAATAGCAAGCCATATCCATCATCTTCTCAGCAACAGACAGAGAATTCTGAACAAAACACTTCTAATTTAGCCAATCTAGTCTCTGATCTGTCAAAGG
>NC_029777.3:94532556-94533567 GCF_000817695.3 Arachis duranensis | reverse complement strand
TCCTTCAAGCAAGAAGGAGTTTCCTATTAAGGATCCAGAGGAATCTGAGGCTCATACAGAGACCATAGAGATTCCATTAAATCTCTTTCTGCCATTCATGAGCTCTGAAGACTGTTCTTCCTCTGAAGAGGATGAAGATGTGACTGGAGAGCATGTTGCTCAATATTTAGAAGCTATCATGAAGCTGAATGCCAAGTTGTTTGGTAATGAGACTTGGAAAAGTGAACCTCCCTTGCTCATTAGTGAACTAGATGCCTGGATTCAGCAAACTCTACCTCAAAAGAAACAAGATCCTGGCAAGTTTTTGATACCTTGTACCATAGGCACCATGACCTTTGCAAAAGCTCTGTGTGATAGGCACCATGACCTTTGAAAAGGCTCTATGTGATCTAGGGTCAGGGATAAATCTTATGCCACTCTCTGTAATGGAGAAGCTGGGGATCATTGAGGTACAACCTGCCTTGTTCTCATTACAATTGGCAGACAAGTCATTGAGACAAGCTTATGGAATAGTGGAGGACGTGTTAGTAAAGGTTGAAGGCCTTTACATCCCTACTGATTTCATAATCTTAGACACTGGAAAGGAGGAGGATGAATGCATCATCCTTGGAAGACCTTTCCTAGCCACAGCAGAAGCTGTGATAGATGTCAACAGAGGTGAATTAGTCCTTCAATTGAATGGGGACTACCTTGTGTTTAAGGCACATGGCCATCCCTCTGTAACAAAAGAGAGTAAGCATGAAGAGCTTCTCTCAATTCAGAGTCAAGAAGAGCCCCTACAGTCAAACTCTAAGTTTCGTGTTAAGATCCCATACCCAAACTCTAAGTTTGGTGTTTGGACTATACAACATTGACCTGATCACCTAGTGGCTCCATGAGAGCCACTGTCAAGCTATTGACATTAAAGAAGCGCTTGTTGGGAGGCAACCCAATTTTATTTATCTAATTTTTATTATATTGTTATTTTGTGTTTTATTAGGTACATGATCATGAGGAGTCACAAAAAAATCA
>NC_029777.3:94530507-94532506 GCF_000817695.3 Arachis duranensis | reverse complement strand
ATCAAAAACAGCAGAAGAAAAAAATCACACCCTGGAGGAAGCACAGGCTGGCGTTCAACGCCAGTAAGATGCATCTGGCCGGCGTTCAATGCCAGAATAGAGCATCATTCTGGTGCTGAACGCCAGAAACAAGCAACATTCTGGGGCTGACTGCCAGGAATGTGCCTAGAGAAGAAAAGCTGGCGCTGAACGCCAGTAACAAGCATGAAACTGGCGTTCAACGCCAGAAACATGCTTTACATGGGCGTTGAACGCCCAGAATGTGCATCACACGGTGTTTAAACGCCAGAATGGTGTGCAAGGGCATTTTACATGCCTATTTTGTGCAAGGATGAAATTTCTTGACACCTCAGGATCTGTGGACCCCACAGGATCCCCACCTACTATATTCCCACCTTACCTCCTAATCCTATTTTTGGACCCCACAGGATCCCCACCTAACATATTCCACCTTACCTCCTAATCCTATTTCACTCTTCCCCATGTCACACTTCCCATCAACTTCAATCTCTCTTCCCAATTACCCCCTTCACCACTCACATCCATCCACTCTTCCTCATAAACCCCACCTACCTTCAAAAATTCAAAAACATTTTCCCACCCATTCCAACCCTAAATGGCCGAATACACACTACCCCCTCTCCCTATATATACCCTTCCATTCTACTTCATTTTCACACAACACAACCCCCTCTTCTTCACCTTGACCGAACCTACATCTCTCCCTCTCTACCATCTTCTCTTCTTCTTCTTCTTCTTCTTCTCTTCTTTCTTCTATTGCTCGAGGACGAGCAATATTTTAAGTTTGGCGTGGTCAAAGCATAATCTTTTTTGTTTTCCATTACCATCAATGGCACCTAAGGCCGGAGAATCCTCTAGAAAAGGAAAAGGGAAGACAAAAGCTTCCACCTCCGAGTCATGGAAGATGGAAAGATTCATCTCCAAAAGCCATCAAGACCACTTCTATGATGTTGTGGCAAAGAAGAAGGTGATCCCTAAGGTCCCTTTCAAGCTCAAGCAGAATGAGTATTCGGAAATCCGACATGAGATCCGAACAAGAGGTTGGGAAGTCCTAACCAAGCCCATGCAACAAGTCGGAATCTTAATGGTTCAAGAGTTCTATGCCAATGCATGGATCACTAGGAACCATGATCAAAGTATGAACCCGAATCCAAAGAATTATCTCACAATAGTTTGGGGGAAATACTTAGATTTTAGTCCAGAAAATGTGAGGTTAGCGTTTTACTTTCCCATGATGCAAGGAGATGAACGCCCCTACACTAGAAGGGTCAACTTTAATCAAAGGTTGGACCAAGTCCTAATGGACATATGTGTGGAAGGAGCTCAATGGAGAATAGACTTCAAAGGCAAGCCAGTTCAACTAAGAAGACTAGACCTCAAGCTTGTGGCTAGAGGATGGTTGGAGTTCATTCAACGCTCCATCATTCCTACTAGCAACCGATCTGAAGTTACTGTGGATCGGGCCATCATGATTCATAGCATCATGATTGGAGAGGAAGTAGAAGTTCATGAGGTCATCTCCAATGAAATCTACAAAATAGCTTACAAGTCCTCCACCATGGCAAGGCTAGCTTTTCCTCACCTTATTTGCCATCTATGTTACTCAGCTGGAGTTATCATAGAAGGAGACATCCCCATTGAAGAGGATAAGCCCATCACTAAGAAGAGGATGGAGCAAGCAAGAGAGATCCCTCACGGTTCTCAAGAGATGCATGAGGAATCTCATCATCAAGAAATCCCTGAGATGCCTCAAGGGATGCACTTTCCTCCCAACAACTATTGGGAGCAACTCAACACCTCCTTAGAAGATTTGAGCTACAATGTGGAACAATTAAGGGTGGAACATCATGAGCACTCCATCATTCTCCATGAAATAAGAGAAGATCAAAGAGCAATGAGGGAGGAGCAACAAAGGCAAGGAAGGAACATAGAAGAGCTTAAGGACATTATTGGTCCTTCAAGAAGAAGACGCCACTAA
>NC_029777.3:94529166-94529455 GCF_000817695.3 Arachis duranensis | reverse complement strand
GCTCTCAACGGCGTTAGAAAGTAGACATCCAGAGCTTTCCAGCAATATATAATAGTTCATACTTTATTCGAAAATTGACGACGTAACTTGGCATTGAACGCCAAGTACATGCTGCTGTCTGAAGTTAAACGCCAAAAAAACGTCATGATCCGGAGTTGAACACCCAAAACACGTTATAACTTGGAGTTCAACTCCAAGAAAAGCCTCCGCTCGTCGATAGATCAAGCTCAGCCCAAACATACACCAAGTGGGCCCCGGAAGTGGATTTATGCATCAATTACTTACTCAT
>NC_029777.3:94520624-94528500 GCF_000817695.3 Arachis duranensis | reverse complement strand
CACAGCATCTCCATACACTTATCTGAAATTCCCACTATTAATTTACATAAGTATTTCTATCCCTTTTTATTTTATATTTATTATTAATTTTCAAACTCATCATAAACCAATTTAATCTGCCTAACTAAGATTTACAAGGTGACCATAGCTTGCTTCATACCAACAATCTCTGTGGGATCGACCCTTACTCATGTAAGGTATTACTTGGATGACCCAGTACACTTGCTGGTTAAGTTGAACGGAGTTGTGGAAAGAAAAAGCTTCTCTAACAGTGCCTAGAACTCTTGTATCACAATTTCGTCCTCCAGTAATGTAGAGGTATGATTGATTATTTGGTGATGCTGAGGTAGGACAAAAAGAAAAGAAATGATAAACAATGATTGGAAAAAGATAATTGAGAATTAGTTGTTTGATTAGGCCTTATGCCAATTACTAATGCGGAAACGCCCGCCTAACTGATAGCCTGTTTCTGACTGAGATGCACTTTTCTAAGCTATAGCGAATTGTTATTATTATTTCCGGCCTAACTGACACGGATAAACCCGTGATGCCAAAGTATCCTAACTAACATGGGTTTGCCCATGATGATACTTATGCTTCGGCCTAACTAACACGGATAAACCCGTGATTCCGAGGTATCTTAACTGACATGGGTTCGCCCATGATGATACCAGTGCCTGACTAACTTAGTGAGAAACCATATTCGGGATTCGTTCTGGGTAACGTCGGGTTGCAGTTAGACAACCGACGCATGAGCTCATGGCCTGCATAGGAAAGGCATCATCATATGTATTTGTGTGAATTGCTTGAGTGTTCTTGTGTGCTGTGCTGTATTATTTGTGAATTCCTTGTATTTGATTTATGTATAAATTGTTTGTGTGCTTGTACTGTGTGTCTGCTTGTGCTTGTTGGTTCTTGTATATGTCAAGGATTAAGATAACCGAGAACTAATCACTGTAACTCAAAACCGAATTATGTGATTGGAATTTGCTTAAAGTAATATAATTTGAAGAAAACTAACTAAAGTCTTTAAAGTAAGTTTTAAAGAATTCTAAAGGTAATTATTTTAAAGTTATAAGTAATTATTTACATTTTATTTCTTTACTCTCACGACATTCACTTTTCCTACTGAGAACTTGCGAGGACGATGGTCTCACCCTCCTACAGATTTTTTTTCAGTGACAGGTTCAGGAATCCTTGGCGCAGAGCCACAACCGAACTACAGAGTTATATATATGTATGTATTCGTATTTTTTGTATTTGGTTTAGTCTTAGATTTTGTTTTTTCCCTCGTCGTTTATTGTTTTGGTTTTTAGAGGGAGTAGCACTTGTATTTGAGAATCTTTGAATAAGTCTACGTATATAATGCTATGTGAATATATACCTTTGTGATTAAGTGATTTAAAGCAAAGGCTTTTTGTTTTCTTAATTAAAATTTCAGTTTGTATTCGCGAAGGCTCCATATTAAATAAATGTAGTATGAAATTAAAGGAGTAGAGGTAGAGTGTATCCCCCATTCCTGGTTTTGAGAGTATGAGGGGCTCTGCTAGTATTCGTTTGAAGTATTGCAAAGCCTCTTTGCACTAAGGTTCCTATTTAAAGCTTATGCCCTTTTTCATGAGTTTGAAGAAAGGAACGACTTTTTGGGTGGAGGCCCTAAGAAAACATGAGAGGGTGAAAAGTCGTCCCGTTAGTCTTTGTAAGTCCTTAAAGTTTGCGGGGCTACTCATCTCAAAGATAGCCTTACACTTTTTTGGGTTTGCCTCTACTCTTCGTTGTGTGATCATAAAGTCCAAGAATTTTCCAACCTCCATCTTGAAGGCACACTTTGTCAGATTGAGGCACGTTCGGTGCTTCCTTAATGTGCCTAGTATGAGCTCTAGGTCGTTAATGAGTTCTTCTCTAGTTTGGGTTTTCGCTAACATGTCATCAATGTAACTTCCAGTTTAGTCCCTAAGATATATTTAAAAATCTTTGTGACGTGCCGCTGGTAGGTGGCCCTAATGTTTTTCAATCCGAAAGGCATGATTATATAGTAGTACGTGCCTTTAAGGGTTATGAATGCGGTTTCTCCTCGTCTGGTTGGTGCATCAGTATCTAATTGTATCCGGAGTACATGTCCATAAAGCTAAGGTACTAGTGCCCCAAGGAAGCATCTACTAGTCCATCAATGTTTGGCAGAGGGAAGGCATTTTTTGGATAAGCTTTGTTCAAGTCTGTGTAGTCGGCGCACATTCGCCATTTGTCGTTTGCCTTTTTTACTAGAACGACATTGGCTAGTTAGGATGTATATGGGAGCTCTCGGATGTATCCCATTTTGAGTAAGCTCTTGACTTGCTTTCCAACCTTAGTAGCTCGATTTGCAGACATCTTCCTTCTTCTTTGTGCTACTTGCTTGACCTTGGGGTTTACGACTAATCGGTGAGGCATCAATTCTAGGTCTATTCCTGGCATGTTGGCCGAGGTAAAGGTGATAGATCTCTGTTCCACCTTAGGAGCTCCACGAGCTCGCTTTTTAGGCTAAAGGGCAAGTTCTTATTAATGAACGTGAATTCCTATTTGGTCTGTCCTATTTGTAATTTTTCCATATCTCCCTTTGGTTCTGGTCTTAGCTGGTCATCTTGTCATGCATCAAGGTCGGATCACCATGTGTTGTTCTGATGGTGCCATTGTCAGCTTAGAACTTCATGATGAGGAACTTGGTGAATATGATGGCACATAAGTCATTGATCATTTTTCTCCTTAGGATGATGTTATAAGCTGTAGAGTCTTTAAGGACTATGAATTCAAAGAGTATGGTTTTCCTCTGACTTCCGGTTTTGATGGTTACTGGCAGTATTATGGATCCCTCCGATTTGAGGAAGTTGTTCTATAGTTTGGTCACTTTGCTGTGGTGTCTTTGGAAGTTTTCATTTCGGAGTCTGAGTTTGTCAAAGGCTCCTTTGAAGAGGATGTTGAAATTGGCTTTGGTGTATACTAGGATTTGTTTTACTAGTCTGGTTCTGATCTTTGCTGAGATGACAAAAGGGGCGTCCTCCGCTGAAGTTCTGTTTTGGAAGTCGTCAGGGAAAAACGTAATGGTTGTCGTCAGGCAGGGAGGTTGTGTTTCGTCTTTCACGGCTAGCACCCGAAGATATTTTTTCAGCTTTGATTTGGATTTTTTTTGGTGCATCTTTTCCCGTAATCACATTCACTATTATTATTGGGTCAGTTTTTGGGCTTTCCTGTTGCTCGTCTCATCATCTTGGGAATGCGTCCTTCTCGTTCTGGTGATCTTTCACGTTCAACTTTCCAGGGTTCCCAGATGATCTTGGCAAACTCGGGAAGTTTGCCGTTTCGGATGGCTTGTTCCAGGGCATCTTTCAAGTCAATGCAATCTTGTGTCTTGTGGTTGTATCGTTTGTGATAATCGCAATATAGGCTTTTGTTGCTGCCTATCCATTCCTTCAATTATCAATGCAATCTTGTGTCTTGTGGTTGTATCCTCGGTGATAATTGCAATATCGACTTTTGCTACTGCCTATCCATTCCTTCAATTGTTGTGCCTTCGAGAGGATACCTCGTTCTTCTATTTGGTGATAGATCTCGATGATTAGGGCTAGTAAGGGTGTGTAGTTTATGAATTTACACACTCTAAATGGTCGGTTGGTGGGGGCGGGTGACGTTAGAATTTTTGCTAGTAAAGAATTTTATAAAAATATAGTCGCGTTGTAAGTATAGATTCTAAACCAACAGAAAATCCCTTCGTACAAACATTTGGTTGTCACAAGTAACAAAACCCAATAAATTTATAAACCGAAGTATTCAAACCTCGGGTCGTCTTCTCAAGAAATTGCAGGGAGGTATGTTCTTATTATTGGTTATGAGTCTTGTAAATTGGGGGGTTTTGAAAGTAAGGTGGAAATATGTTAAATGACAAGTAAAATAAATAAATAACTGTAAAATAAACTATTGGCAAGATATGAGAAATTGGAAGTCCTATCCTAGTTATCCTTATCAGGTGTGATGAGAATTGGGTTTTAATTCCACTTAGTTAACCTTTACTAAAGCAAAGGAAAGTCAAGTGGACTAATTAGTTTGATCCTCAAGTCCTAGTCAATCCCTGTGGGAAGACTAGCTTTAAAGCGATCTAGATCAATTAGAATCTGCCAATTTCAACCACTGCTGAGTTTGACAACTCAAGAGTTACCAATTAATCAACCAAAGCCAAAAGAGAATAAAATCTACTTGAATGAAAATAATTTGGATAGAGCCCAAGCATCAATAACATAAATTAGAGAAAACAATCATAAGTATGAAATACCTCAAATTGCATGGAGATGTCAATTCTAACATGGAAAAGTTCATAAGCCAATTGGGCAACATAAATCAAATACAAATAAAAGCTTTAGAATAAACAAAAATAGAAGAGAAACCTAAATTATTGAACCTAATACGATGAAGTAATCCTAATGACTAAAGAAATCCTAATCCTAAAACCTAAGAGAGAGGAGAGAACCTCTCTCACTAAAAACTACATCTGAAACTAAAAATTATGAATTATGAAAAGCATATGAATTGATTTTCTGAGTCTCTGCATGTTTCCGGACTTTAATATGTGTTTTTGGGCCGAAAACTGGGTTGAAATTCGGCCCGGAATCTGTGCCAGCGACTTCTGTAATTCTGCAGATCGCACTCGTCACGCATCCGCGTCGTCCACGCGTTCGCGTCACTCAGCATTTCTCGTACCACGCGTGCGTGTCATCCACGCTTTCATGTCATTCGTGCAGCTTCCAATCCGCGCGGTCGCATCAGGCACGCGAGTGCGTCACGGTAATTCCTTCTATTTCGCGCGGTCGCGTGAGCCATGCGACCGCGTGACTTCTCGCTGGTCATCTCCTCAATTCCTTGTTTTTCTTCCATTTTTGCATGCTTCCTCTTCATTCCTTACGACATTCCCGCCCTATGAAGCCTGAAACACTTAACATACAGATCACGGCATCGAATGGTACGAAGGAAGATAAAAATATACAACTAAAAAGTCCTTAGGAAGCAAGTTATTAATCATAGGATATTTTTAGGAAGGAATTGTAAATACATGCAAATCATATGAATAAGTGGGTGAAAAGCTTGATAAAACCACTCAATTAAATACAATATAAACCATAAAATAGTGGTTTATTAGCGGGCTTGAAGTGCTCCATTGGGGTTTCTTTGGACGGGGGTTGCTTCATGGTGCTGTGTTGCCATGGTGCCATTTATTGGCGGCCATGACTTGGCTGACCTTCTCGGATCGTTTATGTACTCTCTTGCCACGTTCTAAATCTTATGCTGTCCATACCGGCTTGGTGGTTAGGTGTTTATGAAAGTCCTCATTTATGAGTTTGTTGGACAGACAAAGGTTGGCCACGGAATCCGTGAGCCTGTTGATCGTTAAGCACTCGTCATTGAACCTGTCGAGGTACTTCCTCGTGGGTTCGTCTTATCATTAGATGACTCTAAGCTGATTGATCGGGTGTTTAGCTTCGGCAATCGTAGTAGTAAATTATGCCATGAACTTCCTAGAGATATCTTCAAAAATGGCAATCGAGCTATTCGGGAAGGCGTTAAATCGCTTGATTGCCGAACTGGCCAGGGTGACCGGGAATGCCCTGCATCAGACTGCGTCGGTGGCTCCTTCCAGGTTCATCCTAGCTTTTAAAGTCATTAGGTGTTCCTGAGATGCTGCGATTTCAACATTTACTATGACGCCGATCAGGTGATTTCTTGTTTTGGGTTTCTCGCCGTGATTGGCTCTTGGAGGTCGTTTAACTCGTGCGCTCTGGCTCGTGCCGCTCTTTGGAAAACGATCTGGCCCTCTAAGGTTTGTACCCTTTCAAACAGCTCTTGAATTATTTGGATCGTCTTTTCTCCTAGGCCGTTAGTATTTTTGGGAATTCCGTCTTCTCATACTTGCACTATACTGATAACCTTCCCATGGGTTGGCAAGGAAGTATTGCTTCGTAGCTTGTGTGTTAGGTTTGGTGGGTCTGGTTCATGGTGGTGAGTTGAGGATCACTCTTCGAATTCCTCCGCCATGCCGTCAAGACTTGGCCGGTCCCCATAGACGGCGCCACTATAGTAGATGCCACTCGTATGGGTTGTGAGAGGGATAAGAGATTGGCCGGTCTTGATGGTGACATGTTGGATTCTTAGAGTGGTAGGGTGTGGTACCTGCAAAGACACTCCGACGTTCAAGTCAGAATGGATATGAGAGGCATAGAAAAAGGTTAGTCAGGTATCTAAGGGAGCCTTTGGCTCCGCTTATATAGCGTGCGGTTGTTATCTTATCTATCTTGTTGGCTAAGATAGGATAAGGGAGGTATTTGAATTTGAGGGTTTGGCCAGAAATTCCTAGGCTGGTTTGCAATTATTAGGCCTGCTTGGGCCCTGATGGTGACCCAAACCTAGATAACCAGGTTCGGTAGTTGCTCCGAAAAAAGACACAGATATCGGATTCGAAACACCGTCCAACTTGACTTGTTATATTCTTGAACTATCTGTTCAATTTTTTTTTCTTGTATTTAAACACTAAAAAATATTTAAAATATACTTTTAAAATTTTAATCTCTATTATCAAATCAAGCTTGCAATTTCTCATTCTCTATGTTTACATTTGGAAAGGATTGAAATTTTAAAATTTTGTGTGTGTATGTATTTGTGTTTTGAAGGGAAGAAGAAATGCATCCAGTTATGAAAATGGAGAGCACTGGTGTAACACACAGCAATCAAAGCAAAAATTTAATTGTCTGTATTAATTCAAGAAAATCGAACCATCAAATTTGAATAAATAAAAATTATCTACCCAATTACTCATAATGTTGTATTAAGCATCATTGCCCAATAATACTGCATTTCACGTTGATTTGACCTATTTGAAAACTAATTTCTGTGCATAGGATATCACATATTACATATTAATTATTATTAGTATATAATAATAAAAAACTTTTAAATATATCAAATAACTAAAAATTACTAAAATACCAATATATCATCACACTTAAAATTTTTTCCATAATAATAACAAAGAACTACCAGCTAGAACTAGAAATCTACAAATACGAGTACGGTAGAGTATTTACTTATCCCTTATTGATGGAAAAGCAAAATTTGAGGTTCCTCCCAAAACTTGGAATCAAGTAGCGAAACCGGTCTATCACATCAGCATCCAATGGAAGCATGCCACGTCATTTTCCATGGTTCTGTAAAGCAGAGACATGTCCACATACAGTGACAGTAAAAATTAGTCAGAGAAAGAAGAGAACCTCTGCTTCCCTAATAACCAAGCCCAGCTCACACAACACAACAATCACAGAGTAGAGAGAGAAAACAAAGAAACAAAGAAAGAGAGAGGAAAAAAGGGGAAAAACTAGAAAACCCTTTGCTTCCACACTGCATTTCATTGCATTGCAAATTACTTTCCCACTTCCATGCGTTGAGCTCCACGGAAACAACTTTGGCCGATTCAGTGTCCATGGCGGTAGATTTACAACCTTTCGAGTGCTGAAATCTCTGGAATCGACTGAGGGTTTTGCTTTTCGGAGATTGTGAAAGGTTTAAACTTTTTGGGGGCTTAAGATATGTACGTGGCGCCTCCACCTCAGCGCTCCGATCTGGCTTCAGGATCCGGTGATTTGCGGGTTTACCAAGCTTGGAAGGGCAGTAATGTCAGTTCTTCTGCTTCTGATTTATGCTTTGAGCTTTAACTTTTTTTCTCATTATGTTTTACACTTTTCTCTTCATTTGTTGCGTGTTAACTTTTATAAATGCAAGTTTTCTTATGAATTATGAGTCTTATCATTTTTATGTTATAGTGGGATCGGGTTTTGTTTTGTTTTGGGGTCTTCAACCAAGG
>NC_029777.3:94446482-94519503 GCF_000817695.3 Arachis duranensis | reverse complement strand
GGAAAGAGAAAGGGGTTGAACATCCTCCTCCTTAAACCATTCAGCAAAAATAGCATTATTGATACTCTAAGAGAGTTTGACAATCCCTTTGCTCCATTGCTCTTATTGAAATTAGGTACTCTTTGTAAAACTCCATGGAACAACGACATGAGGCCATTGAAACAATTTTATCCATATTCCATGGTCATTTTAAGGATAGACAAATATTTGAGTAGGCCAGTTTTAACTTGAGACACCATATGATGTAACATGTTAATGTTTCCAAAACACAGAAAGAATGCTCTAAAATGATGCACTTGATTCTATAGACCATTTTTCAAATTCCAGAATGGCTTCTTTGCTTCTGGAAGCTGAATATCCTTTTTGTTTGAAGGTAGAACTAACACATATGATAAGTCCATATTAGTCTGTGTTTTTGGTTGTGTCTTTAGTGCCAGCTGCCAAATTAAACAATTTTATATAGATATTGTTTATTTGTTGCTTAATCATTGTTTGTTGATTTTCTCGTAAAAGTGTGGATGCATTAGCTAACTAATTTCCTTTCTATGCACACCAAGGATTTCAACTGATTGGCAATGGTGTAATATTTTCAGGACTTGGTTCTTCTTCTGTTAACATCTGGCCGAGATCCTGGCATAATCCCACGCAATGCACATCCTCCAGAGCCAGAAGGTTTTGATAATAATGTAGATGTTGGTGCTGGTCAGACTCCTCAACTGCGGTTGCCTCGCTTCAAGGAGGTTGATGTCAATGGAGCAACTGTTAAAGTCAAGTATTGTGATACTTGTATGCTCTACAGGCCTCCTCGATGCTCTCACTGCTCAATCTGTAATAACTGTGTTGAACGGTTTGATCATCACTGCCCCTGGGTTGGACAATGTATTGGACTGGTAAGTTAGATATTGCCTTTCAAGTTTTCTTTCCTTTTCTTGTGACGAAAGTTTGGATCCACTTTGGCTTGTTTCCTGTTTTTATTTTTGCATTTTATGTTTTAACTAATAAATACAAAAATGTTACCTTGTTCCCATTTTTCTCATTATTTCAAATTTTGTTGAAGTAAATTGTAACAATTAAAAATGGTGATGTTATTGATAGAAAAACTTCAAAAAAGGTTCGTGTAACTTTTTGTTTAAAGAAAAAGGAAGGCATCCCCTTTGTAAATGGTTGAAAACGGAAAAACCAAGGTGTCATTGTTGTAATGTTAGTGAAAACATTTTAAAAAATAACAGAGAAGGATGATTACTTCAATTGGTTGGTATTTGGAGTGGGAGTGAGGGAGGTGTGATTTATTAAATGTAAGGAAAGATAAAATGCTTCTTCTATTGTGTAACCTCCAAGCAACCAAAAATAGTATCTTCTTTCCAGAGGTACTCTTCTGTATTGAACAATTTTAGACAATTTTTGCACTGAACTGAATTGGACAATCTAAAGACTTGTTTTTTCTCCTTTCACTTATGCTATTAATTGATGTTCCTTGATTTTATGCATCTTCAGCAAGACCGTGGGCTGTTAGTTTGGTTCCCTATTATAAGGTGTTTTTTTTCACTTTATGGGGTTTAAATGAGTCCTGTTCACAGTTGACGATTACATGCTGAGATTTCTCATTCTCCATTCTTGACAAGTTCTATATTTTAATTTGACATTATGTATCTGAATGCTTGCTCAATTTTCATGCAGCGTAATTATAGGTTCTTCTTCATGTTTGTCTTCTCAACTACGCTACTTTGTATATATGTTTTCGCATTTTGCTGGGTCTATATTAGAAGAATTATGGTATCAGAGGAGATAACAATTTGGAAGGCCATGATCAAAACACCAGCTTCCATAGTGCTGATAGTTTACACCTTCATATCTATGTGGTTTGTTGGAGGGCTTACTGCCTTCCATTTATATCTGATTAGTACAAATCAGGTAATTAGTGTTCTTATATATCTGTGACTTAAAAGTGAGATAGCTTTTCAAATTACTGTAGGAGTGTACAACGCCACAATTTGATATTTGGGTGTTACTCTTGCAGACTACGTACGAGAATTTCAGATATCGATATGATGCACGAGCAAACCCATATAATAAAGGTTTTTTGAATAATTTCAAAGAGATATTCTGCACCAGCATTCCTCCATCCAAGAACGACTTCAGGGCATTGGTGCCAAACGAACCAGCATTACCTACCCGATCGGTGGGCGGAGGCTTTATGAACCAAAATATGGGAAAAGCTGGGGAGGACATAGAAATGGGGAGGAAAACGGTCTGGGGTGACATGGGTGCCGGAATTGACCATTCTGAAGGTCCATTAAACAATGAGAGAACAACTGTAAAGGAAGGTGAACTAGGTGATTTGTCTCCTGAAATCAGGACGACAGTTGATGAGACAGCCGACCGTGCTGGACTCCATCCTAGGCGATCAAGCTGGGGTAGAAAAAGCGGAAGCTGGGAAATGTCCCCAGAAGTTCTTGCTTTGGCAGCAAGGGTAGGGGAACCGAATCGTGTGGGTGGCGGTAGCAGTAGTAGCTTGACAAATGAGAATCGTCATACATAGCTGTCGGTCAACACATATCCTGGCCAAAGAAGGACAAGAATTTGATTTGGCAGTAGTGATGAAAGAATACATTTATTGTCGTAACTCGTTACTGAAGTTATTCTACGTTTGGGGATGGGGGGTGTTGTAGGCAATTCGCAAGGGTGTTTGTAACTGTTGTTTAGCAGGTTTGCTTGTAGGAAGGGATTGTTTGGTGTTTGGTGTTTGGTGTTTGGAGAGTGAGATTTCTTTCCTTTGCTTGATATGATGATGATGTTTGTGTATTGAGCTTACCAACTAATTGGCCTCTGCATATGTAAAAGTGATCTCTCTCTCTCTCTCTCTCTCTCTCTCTCTCTCTCTCTCTCTCTCTCTCTCTCGAACTTGAGAAAGTTGCCAAATCTTACCACCATGCATCTTGTCTACAGAAGAAAGTTACGGGCATTTTATTAATGACTAGAACTAGATTGTGTATCATGATGTATCATCACTTAAAGCCATACAGTCACTGGTTTCATTATTTCTCTATCTAAGGATTGTGTTACCGAAACAACCTCCCACTATTTATTTATTTATTTTTACCCTTCTAATCTTTTAATCATTAACCAGGTATGAGTTTGACAACTTTAATTTAAGAATTTTAGGCTGTTATTTTTTTATTTTGTCAATTTTTTTTTATTTTGTCAATTTTTTCACTCCAGAGGAATTTGATTCTGGTCAAATAATCTCTTCGGAAGGATAAATCATTAATAATTAATTCAAGATATAAATGAAAATAGAAAAAAGGGATACGAGAAAGCTGAAAACCCCAAAGAAAATCATGAAGCCCATAAGACTGCATGCCATGACAGGACAGTCATACATACTAACCTAATGTGTTTCACTTTCAAAGACAACAAAAAAGAAAACCTAATGTGTTTTTACACCACACACTTTCTTTTATTCCAGAACTCCATCACTTAGAAGAAGAAATCATAGTCACTTATATGGTAAGAGGATGTAGGGAGGATAAAATACACGTATATATATATTGATGTGAATTAGTAATGTGGTACAATGAATATTCAAAATTTTCAGTCAATGTAACAGTAACATATAATTGAGAAGAAATGGGAGCAATAAAATAGAACAAGAAAAATATATTGACAGAAATTATAGAACTAAGGAAATAGTTGTGAAGTCAAGCTATAGAATTAATTGTGAGTGCTAGATACCTGAAGAGAATACTAAAGAAGGAACTAAGAAGAGAATAAGGAGTTGAGAGAGAGGAAGGCACAACAGAAATATCAGGGGGAGAAGAGTACCACATCACGCTGCCCTCTCATAACCTTCTAAGCGAGTATTTGTAGTTCTAATTCTCTCACTTATTCTTGGTCCTTGATGCAGTGGGTCATTCTCCACGTGTCCCTTTTTCGTAACTAACTTTTTTCCGACTAAAATGCTTGCATTCACCATCCCATCATGCTTTTGTTTTGCGTGACCTGCTATAGGTGCTGCTCCTTTATTCATACACGTAACATTACCCTTCCCATTGAGAACAACCTTATCCTCAAGGTTGAATTGAGGAGAAACTTTGTCAAAAGTGTTAGCATTCTCCTAAGTTGAGACACTTATCTTTCCTTCACCCCATTGGACCAAGATCTTAGAGTTCTCGTGAGCATCCTTGATCATTGTTTGCGCCTCAAGTATTGCATGTGGCTGTAGTACGGGACCAACCTCATTAGATTGAAGCAGTAGTGGCAAGTATGGAAGGTTCAGCTCTCCATAAACTTCTTTAAAGCAGAAATTTGAAAAGCATCATGAATCTTTGCCGCCGGTGGCAAGTCCAACTTATATGTGATAACACTTAGCTTCTTGATCGGGAAGGGCCCAAAGTAGCGCATTCCCAATTTCTGGTTTTTACGTAAGGCCACCGAGTGTTGCCGATAAGGCTGTAATTTGACCAACACCAAATCGCCTTCAACAAACTCTTCCTGACGACGATGACAATTAGCAAATTGCTCCATAAAATGTTGTGCACGTGACAAGTGCAGCTTGAGAGAATCTAAAAGCTTGTCCCACTGTAATAACAATTCCTATAGTGAAAATTCATCCTCAACGAAAAATTCATAGCGCCCAAGCGCTGAGGGATCACGGCTAAACAAGGCTTTAAATGGAGTAATCTTTATGCTGCTATGGAAGGATGTATTATACTAATATTGGGCCCGAGGAAGCATCTCCAGCCATCTCTGAGGTTGATCGAAATAGAAGCAATGAAAATACATCTCAAGGGATTTGTTGAGAACTTCACTTTGGTCGTCGAACTGAGGGTGGTAGGCCGAGCTCATTGCCACTGTTGCCACTTGGAGTTTGAATAGTTGCTGCCAAAAGTTACTCAAGAAAACCTTGTCCCTGATACAATTGACTTTGGAAACCCCTGAATCTTCACTATATTCTTGATAAATGATTCAACCACTGTCTTGCTAGAGAAATCATGTAGAAGTGGAATAAAATGTGAGAATTTTGTCAAACGGTCAATGATTACCATGATAACCGAGTAGCCATTAGTTGGAGGCAGAGCCACAATAAAGTCCATGGCTATATCCTCCCAAACTTGTGATGGAATTGGTAGTGGTTGTAGTAGCCCAGCCGGCAACTTGGTATCCACCTTAGCTCGTTGACAAATGGAACAGGAGAGAACATAGCGGCGTATATCGCGCTGCATATTTGGCCAATAAAAAGAGGAAGAAATACACTCAACTGTCTTAGCTATCCCAGTATGACCTCCTAGTGCATCGTCATGATAATCCTAGAGAATTACTTGAATTAAATTATGATCACTCAAGGAATTAGTATGGCATTGTCACAGAATCTCTTGTAGTGTTGCATCGACTTCAACTTTTTGCTTTAAAATTTTCAACCAATCAGACATAGGTGTAGACCTAGCCCCAAAATAGCAACGTGAAAGAGCGTCAGCAGAGATATTCTCTAGACTTGGTTCATACTGAATTTCAAAATCAAAACTCAATAGCTTATGGAGCCACTTATGTTGCTCAGGTGTATGCAGACTTTGTTCTAGCAAGGACTTGAGACTCCTCTAATTAGTTCAAATCACAAATTTCTTACCAAGAAAATAGTGGCGAATTTTTTTCACGGGTTCAGTAATTGCATAAAACTCCTTGACATATGCTGACTTCCTTTGCATCAATGGGGACAACTTCTTAGAGAAAAAAACAACAGGGTGTTTGCTTTGTGAGAGTACTGCGCCTATTCCCATACCCAAAGCATCAGTTTCCAATTCAAAGTGCAGATCAAAGTTTTGCAACGCCAAAATAGGTCTTGAAGAGATAGCCACTTTGAGTTTCTCAAAGGCTTGAGCTACAAGAGAAGTCCATTCAAATGCATCTTTCTTTAATAAATCAGTTAAAGGGGCTGCTAAAGAAGCATATCCCTGAATAAATCGTCGATAATATCCACTCAATCCCAAAAATCCTCTAAGCTGTTTAGGATTAGAAGGTGCTGGCCACTCCTTGACTGCACGAACCTTATCCAGGTCCATGTGAACTCCATCTCCTAAGATTGTGTGACCCAAGTGATCCATTATAGACACCCCAAAAAGACATTTTGAAAATTTTGCAAACAAGAATTCTTGCTGAAGAAGCTACCATATAGCTTCAAATGAAGCAAATGAGCCTCCATGTTGAGCTATATATTAAAATATCATCGAAGAAACCAGCACGAATTTCCTCAAGTAAGGATGAAAAACATCATTCATAAGGTTTTGAAATGTAGCTGGAGTGTTTGTTAGACCGAAGGGCATGACCAACCATTCGTAGAGGCCTTGGTGGGTCCAAAAAGCCATCTTAAAGCGATCTTCTGGTTTAACCCGAATTTAATGATATCTGAAATGCAATTCCAACTTCGAAAACATAGTAGCTCCGAACAATTCATCCAATAATTCATCTACCGTTGGGATAGGGAAGTTGTCTTTATGCTGTTCAAGGCACGATAATCGGTACAAAAGCGCCACGATTTATCTTTTTTTTTTTCACCAATAGAATAGGAGATGAAAATGGACTCTTGCTAGGATGTATAATGTCTTCCTTCAACATATCCTGCACCATAAGTTCAATTTGTGCCTTTTGATTGTGGGGATATCTATAAAGTCTTGCCTTGACAGGTTCAACACCCTTAACCAACGGAATGGCATGATCATGGGATCTTGGAGGAGGTAGGCCTAAAGGTGTATCAAATACAGCAACATGTGAATACAGTAAGGCTGCCAAGTTAGGTTGCATGTCACTAGGCAATTTCAAGCCACCTTTCTCCTCTTGATTATCATGTTGGACTTGCAATGTAAAGCATTCTGCTATAGCATCAGTATTCACAAATCATCTAATGTGATGATATTGTGCTTGTATAAGTGTGGGATGTTTGTCACCATAAACTGTGAGAAACTTTCCTTCATGCAAAAACTTGATGAAACCCGCATCATAGTCGACTATGTGAGCTCAAAGACGCTTCAACCATTTAGTTCTCAATACCAGATCACCCCCAGAAACATTAAGGACATATACATTAGGAACAGTCACAGTATAGTTGGATCCCGAGGTAGAGCCGATGTTGGAGCTGCAGTGGATGCGCGATAGTTAGCAGGTCTTGTAGTTGCTCTCGGCACTGTCGCAAACTTATCCTCGTGGAGGCGGGCTAAGGTGAGTGCGCACATCAGTGATGGCGGGCATTGAGCCTTAACCTTACGACGGATCTCTTGTTGTAATCTACTAATGAAACAATTGCGCAAGACCTCAGGTGGCTCTATATTAGTACGATTGGCCAAAGACACAAACTCAGCATAGTACTCACCTACTGTGACCGTTTGTTGTAATTTGAATAAGAGTTCCCTGGGTAATTCAAAGAGAGAAGGCCCAAATTCTAGCTCTAGAGCTCTCTTCAATTAATTCCATGAACAAATTGAGTTGTGCGCTGAGACATTTGGAACCAAGGGATCATTGGTCCCGCCATGTGAATTGTAGCGATGCCAATTTACTCTTCCTCTGGTATCCTAAAAAAATAGAAATACTAAACTATGGAGAATATCCACCCCAATGTATCTGAGCCATCGAATTTGAAAAGATCAAAATTCACCCTCCGATTCAACCCCACACGAGGTTGCCAGTTAGCCACCGAGTTTGAACCATGGGTGTGCTCTTGCGAAGGGGAACAATTGCGAGCCTGATCCTATAGAAGCTGAGTCAATGATGATTGGATGTTATAAAATTTTATTTTCGCTGCCTCATTAGCACAAACACATTCAGCTCGGTTATCATCGCGTGTCGCTTCGATAATGTGAAATAAATTCTTGACATCAGCCTCTAAACTCTTCATGCGAGTGTTATCGGTGACAACCATGGTAGAATGAAAACACCAATTGTAAGGTGGATGAAATATACATACATACATTGATGTGAATTAGTAATGTGGTACAATGAATATTCAAAATTTCTAGTCAATGTAACAGTAACATATAATTGAAAAGAAATGAGAGGAAGAAAAACATAACAAGAAAAATATATTAACAGAAATTGTAGAACTAAAAGAATAGTTGTGAAGTCAAGCCATAGAGTCAATTATGAGTATTGGATACCTAAAGAGAATATTAAAAAATAAATTAAAAAGAGAATCAAGAGTTGAGAAAAAGAAAGACACAACAGAAAAATCAAGAGGAAAGGAGTACCACATCAGGCTGTCCTCTCATAGCCTTCTAAACGAGTATTTGTAGTTCTAATTCTCTCACTTTTTCTTGGTCCTTGATGCAGTGGATCATTCTCCATATGTCCATTTTTTGTTATTAAATTTTCCCCAATTAAAATGCTTGCATTCACCATTCCATCATACTTCTGCTTTATATAACCTATTATGAGTGCTGTTCCATTAATCATACACATAATAAAATAATACTAATTCAACAACTGCAGTAACTTTCCCAGCCCCCCTTTTAATTCATACAAAAAACCCAGCCCAATAACCCATTCTTCGCCCCTTTTTTTTATTTCCCAGCTCCCCCTCCCTTTTTGTTCGTACACTTTCCCAGTCTCCCCCTTCTTGTTCGTATACTTTCCATCTTCACTTTTCAAAATTTCAGATAACAACTTTTTCTATTCTTCTTCTTTTTTATCTCTCTAATCTTCTTATCTTTTACCTCTTTGACTTTTGTTTTTTTTTCTTTGCAGATTAAAAAAAATATAGTAGTTCAACAAGTGATTCTTCACTCTTCTTTCTCAAAAAAGATTCTATTTTTATTCTTTTTTATTTCAAGAAAATTATTGAACTAATAATAAAGAGACATAGTCATACAAAAATAGAACAAATGAATTGTATTTAATCTAGCATTGTAATTTTCTTTTATGTTTTTTTATTATTTTTCTGTTAGTCTTATCTAATTTTTTTATGTTTTTTATATATTTAGTTATTTACTTAATTTATTATTATTTGTTAATTAAGTTTATGTTATTATATGTTAGTTTGTATATTTTTTTTTTTATTAGTTAACTATTTAATTACAATTTTATATTATTTATACTATAATGTTAGTATTATTGTTCTGAATTTTAATATCTTATTTTGAATTAAAATATAATTTTTATATTTTATAAAGATTTAGATTATAATTTACACTTTTTGCTAAATATATTTTTAATTATGGAAACTTATTTGGCCATTTGAATTATGAGTAAGTTCAAAACCATTGATACATTTTTTAAAAGAAAAGATCAAGAGAATGAAGATGCTTCTACTATTACTACTCCAATACTTGAAGGGTCATCAAATTTCATTACTTCAAGTTCTCTATTGAATAGCGCAAAGCGTCCACGACTTCTTCCAAATCAACTGGATGTTTTTCGTTTGGAAAGAGATCCAGGAATGCGACCAATGATTTGGAAGTTTCCTCCAAATAAAAGAGATGAAATCCGTCGAGATTATATTAAAGTTGGGCCAAATCAACCAATTCTTGATAATTATCCATTTTCTGGTCATAAAAGTCATCATCATTTTCAAGCTTCATGGTTTAAATTGTTCCCATCTTGGTTAGAATATTATATAGAAGATGATGCTATATATTATTTTTCATGGTTTCTTTTTGCTAAGGAACCTTCAATCAATACGGATTCAAATGCTTTTATTGAGAATGGTTTCAGTAATTGGAAGAAAGTAAATAGTGGAAAAGAATGTGCACTTTTGAATCACATTGGCAAAGGTCCCAACTCATTCCATCATAAGGCGCTGAAATCATGTGATATTTGATGAAACAATCACAACATATCGACAGACTTCTTCATAAGCAAACATCAGAAGAGATTGAAAAGAATCGAATTCGACTAGAAGCATCTATAAATTGCATTAGATGGTTGACATTTCAAGGTTGCGCATACAGAGGACATGATGAAAGCCAAAGTTCAAGCAACAAAGGTAACTTTTTAGAAATATTGAAATTTTTGGGATCTTACAATGAAAGAGTGAAAAAGAATTTTTTGTCCAAAAAATGCTAAGTATACTTCAAATGATGTCCAAAAAGAAATTCTATATATTCTTGCTACTAAGGTGAGAAATTTAATTAGAGAAGAGATTGGAGATGCCAAATTTTGTATTATTGTTGATGAAGCTAGAGATGAATCTAAAAAGGAGCAAATGGGCCATTGTTTTGAGATTTGTTACTCTAGATGGTTTTGTTAAAGAGAAATTCTTTGATCTTGTGCATGTCACTGAAACTTGTGCAACAACTTTAAAGAAAGAATTGATTTCTGTCCTTTCTCGTTATAATCTCCAAGTTGAAAATATTAGGGGTCAAGGGTATGATGGTGCTAGCAACATGCGGGGTGAGTGGAATGGTTTGCAAGCTTTGTTTTTTAAAGATTCTCCACAAGCATATTATGTTTATTGTTTTGCTCATAGGTTACAATTAGCATTGGTGGCAGCTTCAAGAGAGGTACTTCAAATTCATGAATTTTTTACTCAATTAAACTTTATTGTCACTATTGTTAGTGCTTCTTCAAAAAGACATGATCAATTACAAGAAGTTCAAGCAATTGAAAATGCAAACTTGGTTGCTCAAAATGAATTAGAAACAGGCAAAGGTGCAAATCAAATAAGCACTTTACAAAGAGTTGGGATACTCGATGGAGCTCTACTTTAATTCTATTTGCAGTTTGGTAAAAATATTTACTGCTACCAATATTATTCTCAATAATATCATTGAAGACGGGACAACTTATGCACAAAGAGGTGAGGCTTATGGTGTTAGTAAAATATTATTGTCATTTGAATTTGTTTTCACTTTGCACTTGATGAAAGAGATTATGGGAATCACCAATGTTCTTTGCCAAGCACTGCAACAACAATCTCAAGATATTCTTAATGCAATACATATTGTTTATACATCAAAGTTACTTCTTCAACAATTAAGAGATGGTGGATGGTGCAATTTTCTTGTAAATGTTAAATATTTTTGTGAAAAGCATGAAATTGAAGTCCCTAATATGAGTGCACAATATGTTTTTGGAAGAAGTCGATCTCGTCAACCAAGTGCGACAGTTGAGCATCATTATCGAATAGACGTATTCTTGGCAACAATTGACTCTCAAATACAAGAGTTGAATAGTAGATTTCATGAGCAAACAATAGAGCTTTTGACTTTGAGTTGTGCTTTGGATCCTAAGGACAATTTCAAATCATTTAATATTGAAGAAATTAACAAGTTAGCAGAGAAGTTTTATCCCCTTGACTTTTCTTCTAATGAACTAAATATTTTGAAATCTCAGTTGCAACATTATCAGCATGATATACCAAATCATTTGAAAAGGCGTTAGTACACTTTTTGAATTGTGCAACAAGTTGCAAGAAATGGAAAAATCAAGAACTTATCACATGGTTGATAGATTAATACGTCTTGTTTTGACTCTACCAGTGTCTACAGTGAAAAACAGAAAGAGTTTTTTCAGCAATGAAAATTATTAAGACAAGACTCCGAAGTAAGATAGCTGATGAATTTTTTGCAAACAATTTGGTCATCTATATAGAAAATGAATTAGCAGTTATTTTCGACACAAATTCAATTTTGAAAATAAAAAAAAAACGTCAAATAACCTTTTTATGATATGAAACTGTAAATTTATAATTTTCAATTATATTATTATCTTACTTTAATTGAGATTATATATTTATTTTTTTAATTTTATCAATAAAAATAATAATATAAAATATTTTTAATAAATTATTAAATACTGCCCTAAATAGTTAGTCTAGTTTCGCCCTTGTAAATCTCTATTCTTCTTTTGAATACCCTGTGGAATGCAAGTCCATTCCTCTTCCCAAACCAACAAACCATACAAGTATTTCTTCTTCTCTCCACCTAGACGACCACCTTTCAGCATTGAGCGTCCATTTCGATGAGGAGTATTTATGATGTATTTGTTAGTTAGTGACAAGTATATTATGATGTATTTGTATTTGTTAGTTAATGACCACCCATTTATATTATTTTTTGTTAGTGATAAATAAATATAATTATTTATATTTATAATTTTTTAAATTTTGATCAATAAAGCATAATAAAAAATAAAATATATTGGACATTATTAATGACTAGGTCGTTTGTAAATAAAAAATAAATTATCATTTATTAATATTAACAATGATAGTATAATTATAATTTTTTAAATAATTAAATAGTCATTCTTTATAGACAACTCAGTTGTTGTTAAATAATTATCGATGGCCACAAGTCGTCGGTAAAGTTAGTCAAATTTTAACAATGAAGGATAAAAAAAATTTTAAGCGTATTAATATATTGATCTTTCAGTAATTTTTAACCGTTAACTTTAATTATAAAAAATATATAATATATATAATTAAAATTAACAGTTAAAATTTATTAAAATACCGATATATTTAAAAATTTTTTTAAAAGATGATCAACAAAATTTTACTAACAACTGAGCTATCTACAAGGTCATTTGATAGTTAGTTTTCTAATAGTGATTGCAAAACTTTCAACACTAGAATCGATTAACAAGACTCTTAGGTGGTGTTTGGTGGAGAGACAGAGACGGAAAGACTGAGACTGAGAGATAGAGACTAAGAGACAGGGATTGAAATAAATCTCAGTATTTTGTTTGGTGCAAAATGGGAGAGAAAAATTGAAACAAGAATGAAACTCTAATTTAATTTGCACAAAGGGTAAAATTGGAATTAATTAATTGAAATGAAAGTATTTTAGGTATAAAATGTTATTAAAGTTTCAGTCTCCATCTCTAAAAATTTCAGTCTCTTGTGTCCCTACTTTTTGGAAGTACTGAAATACTAAAATTTTAGAGATAGACAGAAATTTTAGTACCAGTCTCTGAACTAACAAACACGATACTAAGTCTCAGTTTATCAGTCTCTGTCTCAGTACCTCAAAACAAACGCTACCTTAGAGACACAGACTGTAAAACCCGGTTAATTAACGGCTAATTAGCCTATAAATGAGAATTTATTCTAGAAAGCCCAAAATGTGATTTTTGTGGCTAAATATGATAGAGGAGATTGAGACGAGAATTTCGGTACCAATTTTATAAAATTCGGGCCAAGATTGGACCGGACGGGCCAAACCGGGCCAACCGGATCCAAAGTGGGCCCTTGGCCCAACATAACTAAACCAAAACCCTAGTTTTCAGCATTCTCTCTCCTCACTAAACACACTCACATGCTGAAAATGGAGGCCATGGAGGGAAGAACACTCTCTCAAGTTCTTTCTCTCACTTGATCTTCAAACCACCATAACTTTTGAACTAGAGCTCCGATTGCTGCTCCGTTTGCGGCCACGCGTTCACCACAGAGAGCTCTACAAAACCCATACAATTAATTTTGAGGTAAGCCACGTTTTTCTCCTCGAAATTCCAGCCTTGTTTTCGAGTTTTATGAGCAAAAATGTTGAGATTTTGGGCTCTTTGATGTTATAGGACCCAACTCTCTTGAAGGAGAAGGTTAATCTTGTCTCCTTGGACCTTGGGTGCGGTAAGATTCTCAACCCTAGTGTATTTTGTTTGTTTTATGATGTTTGGGTTTTGAGATGTTGTGTATGGGTATGATGATCGTGGCTTAGGTTGTGTATATGTGAATATTGGAGCTTGAGTGGTGATTTTGAAAAGCTTGAAAAAGGGATTTGGTGGTGAAAAATCTGTTCTTGGAGGTGTTGAGGCCTTGAGAGCTTGTGGATAAGTGATTTGGAAGTGCTCCGGTTGAGCTTGGGAAATCGGCTAAGGTATGGTTTCGGTTTTCCGTATCTGATATGTAATGTGGTAGGAAATACTTAGGCTAGAGGCCCTAAGATAGACATTGAATTGTTGATGTTTTTGAATTGTTGATATATATGATGTGGTCATATATGTGATGATGATTAATGATGCCTTGATGGGTATGATGTATGATAAATATGCATGTTGTGATATATGCTTGATGATTGGTTATGGTTGAATTGTGGGTTGAACCATGTTGATGGTGAGTACGATATTGATTGTGTACAATGATGTTTTAGTGGAATTGATATTGTTGAGAATTGGCATGAGGAAGAGTATATGACATGTCAATATGTTTGAGTTTGAGCCACTTGGGTGAAGTGGGTTAAAATGATGAGATAGTGATTTTGATAAATTGTGGTAAAGTGTCAATGTGTGAGTTGAGGAGGCTTGATATTGAAATTGATATATTTTGATTGATTTCAAAGAAAAGGGGATGAAAATGGCATGTTTTGATTGATTTTGAAAAGAGTTGGAAATGGCTTGTTTTGAAAATGGCACTTTGTGGTTTTTATGAAAAAAATGGTTTTTGGGTATACTTTGGTGGGACATATCTTGGACTACGGATCTCTGTTTTGTGCCAAATCTATTTAGAAATGAAATTGGATCCGGGATGTCCATGCTGTTCGAAGAACGGGTGAAAAACGATTTAAAATGAGAAAGTTATGTCCGTTGGAAGATTGGAGTTTAAATTAGTGAATTCTGCAACTGTTAACTTAGAAAATTTTTAGCAGAATGACCCCTTGCGCGTGGGCGCACTTGGCGCGTACGCGTCGTTCTTCCAGAAAGCGCCATCCACGCGTGCGCGTGATGTGCGCGGGCGCGCCGATGGTGTTGCACCCAATGCCCAGCCATTTTCCAGAGAGTTGTGCCAGAACTGTGCCAGCTTTGTGCCTGGGCACGAGAGTACCCACGCGTACGCGTAGTTGACGCGTGCGCGTCGTTTGACTAGTTTTCAATCCACGCGTTAGCGTGCATGACGCTTACGCGTCGATGAGTTTTCAAGGCCATCCACGCGTGCGCGTGGAGTGCGCGTACGCGTGGACCTGTTTTCATCCCAAAGTTGATTTTTGAGTTTTAAAAGCCAAATTTCATACTTCTAAACCTCCGATCTCACCACTTATGCCTTAAATCATTATGATATGTCTAGCTATGAGAAGAAGGGCTAGTGAATGTGGCAACTTGCAAGTGAAGCAAGGGAAAAATGGATGATCAATGAGGATCAAGCATGAATATGTGAGATGCAGAGGATGGTGGTGGAAGTGCTTGTTATGCCATGGCCCGAAAGGCTGTAATTGTTGATGAAACGGCTGGTTATGGAGTTAACCGTGAGCCGGGTGGCTGGTTATGGATTTAACCGTGAGCCGGATGGCTGGATTATTGCCGTGTTACGGCGGGGTCATGATTATGGCTATGTATAAACGCATATATATGCTGTTGAATGAATTGTGAAAGTTGCACTTCCATTATCGGAGATGAGAGTTTCCCTGGGTAAAAGTAGTGGCTAGCCACCACGTGCTCCAGGTCGAGACTTGAAGCTCTTTTGACCCTATGTCGTCAGGGTGGCCGGGCACTGTGAAAGCCCCGGATGAGCTCACTCCCATAAATATTCACCAGTAAGGGTGATGGATATGGATCATGATTATGATCAAGTTATAATGAGCATGACTCAAGTTGGGGAGACACGACAGAGGAACAGTCCAATGGTTAACTGCCAGGACTTGTCGGGTTGGCTCTATAACCGACAAATGATATCATCAGCCACTAGGGACAGGCATTCATCGTATGCATACTATATGAATTGTTTGAGATTGCCTATTTGACTGCATATTACTTGCTAATTGTCTAACTGCCTTATTTATCCCTATTTGTATATTTCTTGTCTGATATAACTGTGTTTGCCACATTATACTCCTGCTGGTGGTTGGGAGGTGAGAAGGAATTGGAAAGGGAAGTATTAGTTAGACTGAAGAATCTTTAGTCAGATGCCCTTATGGTTTAGCTTGTTTATAAGCCTTGATATTATCTGGAGGAAGTTCTAGGATTGCCTTTGGCTTTCCTCTATTATTATGTATTATATATGTGGAAGTTGTTACCATGCTGGGGACCTCTGGTTCTCACCCATGCGGATTTTGTGGTTTTCAGATGTAGGACGTGAGGTTTCCCGCTGAGGCATGCTGGAGACTTCTAGATTTGCGAAGATCCTTTGTTCTCGGGGCAATGTTTTGGTTTATATGTTTTGCTTAGATACTTTTATCTCCATTAAATAATACAAACTGTGATGACTCCTCTTATGGGAGATTTTGGAGAATAGGTTTTATGTATTTGTGTCCCTTTGGGGTTTTCCTTATTTTATCATATGTATATATTATTATGCTCGGACCGGTTATCTTCGCAGCCGGATCTTGAGTCTTGATATTCCTGTTTTGACACTCCTTTGTATATATATAATCTCGCGTTAGTTTATCCTTGCTCGTTACGTTGTCGATCAGAATGTTGCACTTTAGAGTTGCGATTTTTTTTGTTTACCCCTTTTTCTACAAAGGCTCCTAGTTATAATCAGTCATTCATACTACTATAAGTACTAAATTTTTATTTTAGAGGTCGTAATACCTTGCCATCTTTGAATTATGACTTAAGCATAAGACTCTGTATGGTAGGGTGTTACACAGACACGTTATGCTTCATATTAATAGGGGGAGGGAGAGGAATTGACTCACTACAAAAAATCGCTTTGAATAGCAATTTATAGTTTGTCGCTATAAAATTTTAGTGATAATTAAATAATTATTGGTAAAGATTTTTAATGGTCATAAAAATATATAATTATCATTAATTATAATATATAATAATAATAATGACAAATTTATCATTGTTAAAAAAAAAGTAAATTAACGAAAAGAAACAATAACTTTAATATTAATGTCGCTAAAAATTTGTTACTAAAAATGGTTCTTTTTATAGTGTTAACTTTACATGAACTGTTTTACTCCCTAACGATTTAGGTTAATAAGCCTTAGTTTTATCGAATTAATACTCAAATTGGTCCCTAAAATTTGACCCCCCGACTCAATTTAGCCCTCAAGGTTTCAATTGACTCTAATTGTACCCTAAAATTTTGTCTCGCGCCTCAATTTGGCCCTTCCATCGTTATCCGTCACCGAAAAGCTGACCTGGCAATTTTGATAGATACGTGGCACCCTAGCAGTTAGATGACGTGGCAAAATGTTTGAAGGCATCAATTTAACCCCTAAAAATTTTAAATGAAACCTAGAAGTTTCAATTTTCCCAAATCACAAGAGTGTCTTCAAGAGGTGAGAAAAATATTGGGAAGTAGCAGCCAAGGCTCAGGTAACTCTAGTAGAGCTCGTTCGCATGGTGGCTGGGTGAAGAACGCACACCGTGACAGAGGTGGGAAGGTTCTGCATTAGTGCGGTTGTGGGTTGCGTCCTATTTTTCGGTGGTCTGGGACAGATTCCAATCCAGAAAGACCATTCTATGGATGCTCTAACTATAATGTGAGTTGGTTGAATTGTTGCAATTTGATTGTGTGTCTTATTTCTCAAATGCTTGTTGGTTTTGTAGTTGTTCTTCCTTTCAATTTTTTTTTTTGAATTTTTGGTGCTGTAGACTATCGGTAAGAGATGGTGTGGCTTTTTTAAATGGGCAGATGTTGAAGAAGAAGAAGCCATAGTTGGCAGAAGTAAAAGTTCAGTTAGTGAAGACCATTGAAAAATATCTCTGGGATGAAAAATTAGTGCAGTTGAAACTGAAATAAGAATATTAAAAATGTGGAATATTATGTTGTCTGTGTTTGTTATTATTTTTTGAATTGTGATTGTAGCTTGTGGATTAGGTGGGATGAAATATATGTAAATGTGATATGAGTTATGTGAATGAAGCATTGTTATATATTTAATGACAAAATAGAAATGGAATTATATATTCTCTTGCTAATGATATATCCTGTAAAAAATTCTTTAAAACAGAGATTATATAAAAGAGGAGGTATAACTTATGACCAAATAAGTATCAGAAGAGCATAGTTTGATCAAATTGGTCAAGCTGTTATGAGTCTGTTGATGCACCACTATTTCGTGGTACATCTTGTGCTAAATTGGGTGGATTTTATCCACTATTCTCATACTTATTCATAGAAATCGCATGTTGTACATTTTTCTTCCTGATTTTGTGCTATGATTGAAAACATGTTTCTTTGGCCTTATATTTGCTAACTTTAATCCTCTCTTATTACCTACGTCCAGCAATGGCGCCATTTTGACAAACAGATTCTTGTGTGGTCTAGAATTTTACAAATAAAGTCTCGCTGCAAGTATAGTTTCTAAACCAACAAGAATACTTTCGTACAAAAACTTGTTTGTCACTTAAGCAAACTCAATAAAAATAAACCGAAGTATTTATACCTCGGGTCGTCTCTCAAAGAATTATGGGGAGGTGTGTTATTATTGGTTATGAGAAAAGTATCTTTTTGGGTTTTTGAAAGGGTTTGAACAAGGAATGTAAATGACAAGGAAGTAAACTAATTATCATGAAAACCCTTGCAAGGTATAAGAACTGGACGTCCTATCCTAGTTATCCTTATCAATTGTGATGAGAATTGGCTTTTGCCCCCACTTGTTCCAATACAAAGTTATGCTCCTTACTGTCTACTGGAGTTTCTAGTATCTCTTTCATGCTACGTTCTTCATTAGATTGTCCACATGAAGCCATGGGGGTTCCTTGAGTGTCCGAGCGTCGGGAAGGTAATCGATTTATCGCTTGCTCCAGTTGATGAAGATTTGCATGAAATTTTTCCACTGTTTCCTTGAGACGATCCTTTGATTCTTGTTGCGCTCGGCTATCATAAGTAGAATCATAATGTTCTTGGATTGATGGATATGAACATGGTGTATATTAAGGTAGTGGTTCTAAGTATGGCTCATAAGGTGGTTGGTATGGTGGATATGGGTTAGGGTCATATGGAGGTGAATGGAGGTAGGTGGCTTGTGAGTATGGTGGTTCAAAGCTATGTTGAGGAGGTGGTTCATAGGCATATGATGGGGCTTGTTGGTAACCATAAGGGGGTCCATCATATCTATCATCTTGGTATGCACCTCGGAATGGCTCTTGACCATAGTGATTTGGTGGGTGTTGGTTGTCACGAAATGGTCCACCATAACTATTGTCTTGGTATGCATTATAGGATGGTCTTTGTCTGTGGTACTGTGGAAGGTGTTGTTGCCGAAAGGGTTGATCAGATCCTCGTGGCTCCTTCCATCTCTGATTGTTTTGACCTTGATGCATGTTCCTGTTATAATTTCCATTCCTTGCAACAACATTGGAACCAAACTCAAAGCGATAGGGGTGAGAACGCATAGTAGCTAATAAAAATTAAAAACAAAAAAAATTAAAAAGCAAAAACAAATATTTACAATAACCAAGAATAAGGAACATGTTTGCAATTCCCCGGCAACGGCGCCATTTTGACGATCGGATTAATTGATGGTAAAGAAATTCACAAGAATATAATCGCGTTGTAAGTATAGTTTCTAAACCAACAGAGAATCCTTTCGTGCAAAAGTTTGGTTGTCACAAGTACAAACCCCTAATAAATAATAACCGAAGTATTTAAACCTCGGGTTATCTCTCAAGGAATCGCAGGGAAGTGTTCTTATTATTGGTTATGAGTTGTGTAAATTGTGGTTTTGGGGATGAGAAATAAGAAGAGTAAATTGTAGAGAAAATAGAATAATAACAATAAAAACTCTTGGCAAGGTATGAGAATTGGAAGTCCTATCCTAGTTATCCTTATCAATTGTGATGAGAATTGGCTTTTGCTCCCACTTGGTCAACCTCTAACTATAAAGATATGTTAAGTGTATAAATCAATTTGATTCCTCAGGTCCTAGTCAATTCCTAAGAAAAGACTAGAGTTAGGGGAATCCAAATCAATCAGCAAAGAATTCCAATTTTCGATCAACAAGGAGTTTGATAACTCAAGTGTCTCCAATTACTCAACACAAGCTAAGAATGTAAAAAGCTAAATTAAAATCATAAATATGAAATACCTCAAATTGCATTAAATAGAGAAATCAAATTAAACATGAGAATCCATAAATCAAAGTAATAGAATAAATAAAAATAGAAGAGAAACCAAAGTAAAGGAACATTGAACCTGGAATGAAGAAGAAGTAAACCTAACCTAAGAGAATTCATAAATCCTAAAACCTAAGAATTAATTAGAGAATTTATAGGATTTAAATAAAATCTTGACCGGGAGAAGATTAATTGGAAGTTCTATCCTTGTTGGAATTTTGTCAAGATCAATTAATAATTAGTCATTGTTTTCATTTAGTTAACCCTCAACGAATGAAGGAAAGTCAAATTAAAAGTCAACTTCTATTCACAAGTCTTAATCCTCTCCCTTGGGAAGGATTAGAGTTAGTGACTAACAAGCCAACCAACAATGAACCAATTACAATTGAACTCTTGAGTATTCCAACTCAAGGTTCTCCTTTTAATCAACTCCCAATCAAGTTGGGGAACTACTCCATCATCATAAATGTAGACTTTACAAAATAATGGGGGAAATAAGAAGAGACATAATAAACAATAATGAAAGAGATTAATTAAAAGCAAAATTAGTTTTGTATTAATAAACTATGAAAATAATCCAATATCAACTCTGGACAAATTAAGAATATGGAAGAGTAAATGAAAAGTAAATAACAAACTATAATGACCAGTTCCGGAGGTAGACTCTTCTCAAAAGCCAAAGCCAAAAATCTTCAAATCCTAATTTATGAATGTCAAAAAGAGAAACCTAGGAGAGGAGTAAAATCAGATCTAAAAACTCAAAATTATGCAAAATGAATTGTTGCCTTTGTCTCTGCATGTTCCTTGGCTCTAATCTGTGTTTTTGGGCCAAAAACTGGGTTGAAATGCGGCCCAGAATCTATGCCAGCGACTTCTGTAATTCTGCAGATCGTGCACGTCACGCGGCCACGTCGTCCACGCATTCGCGTCACTCAGCATTTTTCGTACCACACGTGCGCATTGTCCACGCACTCGTGTCGTTCGTGCAGCTTCCGATCTGCGCGGTCGCGTCAGGTACGCGAGCGCGTCACTGTGATTTCTTCCATTTCACGCGGTCGCGTGAGCCATGCGCCCGCATGACTTCTCGCTGGTTATCTCCTCAATTCCTTGTGTTCCTTTCACTTTTGCACGCTTCCTCTTCATTCCTTACGCCATTCCTGCCCTATGAAGCCTGAAACACTTAGCACACAGATCACGGCATCGAATGGTACGAAGAAAAATAAAAATATATACCTAAAAGGTCTTTAGGAAGCAAGTTATCAATCATAGAATATTTTTAGGAAGGAATTATAAATACATGCAAATCATATGAATAAGTGGGCGAAGACTTGATAAAACCACACAATTAAACACAATTATCAACCTCCCCACACTTAAACATTAGTATGTCCTCATGCTATGTTGAAGGAGATAAATATGAATGAATAAGGACATGTAAGACTCATGCAATGCAATGCAACCTATATACATATGAATGCAACTATATGATTTTGTCTATATGATTAAAAATAGATAAGTTCTCTAAGACAAAACATGGGGCAGATTTCACTAATTCAAATCATATAGTAAAAGCAGGTAAATTTGTAAGAAGATAGCTCGTGAAAGCAGGGAACACAGGATCAAGCATTGAACCCTTACTGTTGGTGTGTGTGCACTCTAATCATCTCTGGTATATGGGGTAATCACTCTATCCTTCTCTAATCATGCTTTCAAAAATTTTGTTTTTCACCTAACCAATCAACAATTTTAAAGTGCCAATGCAAACATCATGAGGTCTTTTCACGGTTGTAATGGGGCTAAGGTAAGGTGAGGGTACACATTTGGCTAAGTGAGCTTATACATTGAATCTTTAATTAACCTAAGCTCCCACCTAACATACATATACTCTATATAATTTCAACATCCATCTTAGCTACCCAAAATCTCCTTTTCACATTCCATACTCATGCATCAACCTTTATTTAAATTTTGTCACATGTGCATTGATTATTAAACTCTGACTTATCATTGGGGTGATTTTGTCCCCTTATTCAATAAAATAAAGAAATTTTTTTTATGTAGCTTATCAATGCACATAGACTTGTAATCTTTCTTTTATGGTTTCACATGAATAGGTACCCAAATTCCCTTTATTTTGTCATGACATATTCTCCTATTACCCTTTATTCCCACAATTTTCCCATACTCAGTTAACACACAAATTCTATCTTAAGCTAATCAAAGATTCAATTGGGATTTTCAATTATTTTTTCTACTTAAGGCTAGTAATGTGGTAAAATATAGAACAAATGGGATTAAAAACAGCTCAAAGTGGTTAACAAATGTAATTAAAAGGGTCGGCTTAATTGGGATACGTGAGCTAAACAAACAATAGCCTCAATCATATGAATGCACATAACACATTAACATTGGACATATAGGATAAAACAAAATTCAGATAACAATCATAGAGAAGTAAACACACAAGAAATAAAAATGTTTATGGTTAAATAGTGTAACCATGTATTTAGGCTCAAAGTCTCACGGGTTGTGTGTTCTTTTGCTCAAAAATCCTGTTTCAATTTCAACTTCAAACAAATTTAACATAAATGTTTTGATTTAAATTAGTGAAATTTTCAAAAAATATATGGTCTTAAAAGAAACTTATTATCTTTTCAATCAGGTAGAACATGCATGCAATTAACCTACTACTATGCAATCTATCCTATTCTAAAGAAAAAGAAATTGGTGTTAGGGGGAAGAATTACCTCTGGAAGTCAGGTATTGACCGACCTCCCCACACTTAAGGCTTTGCACCGTCCTCGGTGCCATCTGTCAGGAACAAGGGTGTGCTGGTGGCAGTATCTCCACCGTTGAGGACGTCATGGCTCCCTGTGCTGGTAAAGGAAGTGGAGTCCGGAGTGCCTGGGTCCTCGTCAGGTCTGTGGTTGCCTGTGAGTAGCTCCTTGAGGTATTTGAATCGGCGGTGGTTGCGGCGCTCTTGTAGCTTCGCTTTCTGGTCTTGCCGGTCCAACCTCTCCAGTATTTGATACAGCAGCTGACTAGTAGAAGGTGGAATGTCTGTAGCATGTTCTGCGGACTGGCTGGTAGTGGCTAATGGTGGCCTGAGATATCTCCCGTTAGGGACGTATTGATCATCCTGTGAAAGTTTGGCTTTGATGTCCCCAGCTCTGTAGGAGACTCCGACTGCTGAGACAAGATCTGAGACCAAGGCGGGGAAAGGTAGGTTGCCCGCGATTTGCACGTGTCCCATAGCATTCCGGATATATCTTGGTAGATTTAGAGGCTGGTCTGTGAGGATGCACCATAGTAGAACGGCCATGTCTGCAGTGAAGGAGGACTCATGAATGCTCGAAAAGACGTAATGGGACATAATCTGTGTCCATACGTGAGCCTCCAAGGTGAGTGCAGAAGCCGATATTCCCTTAGAACGGGAACGATGGTATCCAAAAATCCATCTGCTGCCAGGTTGTGCGATAACGCTGAGAACAGCGTCCCAGTCAAATTTGTATGCCTGGCGCTTGAGTGCGGCTTCTTGAAATGCGTGCAGTCCTTCTGGAGCAGGGGAAAGATCTAAGGCTTGCTGAATGGCTTCTTCTGTAATGGGGACTTACTTCTGACGGACATAAACAGACTGCAGGGTCGGCAGGTAGAAATTGGAGTAGAACTCAACTACCCAAGAAAGATTAACCTGTCGTGGCTGTCTCTAAAGGAATCCCCAATGTCTTTGTGCAATTCGAGGCTCAATAAATTTGGCAATACGAGGTGGAAGGATAAGAAGGTGTTCGTTGTTGTAATTCTGAGCTGCCAGAATGGGGAACATCTGCTCACAGTAGCGATTGGGAAATCGTTCAGTGTCCTTTGTTGGGAAGGCTTTCTCCTTTTCATCGACCTTTATAATCTTTTTAATTCTTTTTTTTGAGGGCTTAACTGCAGTTGAAGATGGCTCTGCCACTAATGCTCTTTTTGTTCCTCTCCTTGCTGTGGATTTGGGGGTAGCTTTCTCCTTGCCTTTCTTGGTGGCCATCCTGAAAGGAAACGAGTAAAGACATGAATATTTCAAGGGTTATAGCAAGGAAAAGAATGGGAAAGGTGGTAATCAATGCACAGGAAGGGATAATGATGTGAACACATGGTCATGACTACATGTGACAAATCAACAACAGAAATATAGCAAGTGCATGTGATGACAGTTAAATGCCAGGTGTTTATTGGCATGCCGGCAAGGGCATGAGTAGCATAGATCAAGCATTCAATGTCCAATCCAAACTAACAATATGCTTGTAATAACAATCATATAAAAATTAATAAAATAGAAAAAGGGTTTTGTGAAAAGCAAGCATTTAGAGTAGTAGATTGAAAGAAATCTAAAAATAGTGCAAAATGCCATATGGGCATTTTCACAAACACATAACATGCATGTTAAATAAGGTATGGAAAATATTAACTTGAACATGCAAGTAACCTTATAAAAATAATATATAACTGTTAAACACGACATAAACAATCCACGTAACATATAAAAATAATGACCCAAATAAATCTCCAACACCAACAGGAGGAAGAAGAAAGAAAAAGAAAACATGGATAGGGAAAGTAGAAGAGAAACAAAAAGAAAACATGAAAATAAGAAGAAGAATGAAAAAGTAGGGAGGGAAGAAGAGAAGAGAAAAGAAAAACCTTGAGAATGGTGGTGAGAAAGAGGGAGTAGAAGGGAAGAAGAAGGGAGAAGGAAGAATGGGGGAAAAAGTAGGATTGGGGTGAGAAAATATAAGATAATCTAGCATATTTGAATGAGTTGGGCGGCGCAAGCGACGCGAACGCTTGGTGCACGCGGTCACGCAGAGAGCCATTGAAGGAAATGACGCGGACGTGTCGGTCACGCGGACGCGTGACATGATTTGCGCTAGGGGTGCGAGGACAGCTTCACGCTCGCACAACTCTCTCTGTGAAACATGGTTTGCCAAATTTCAGGGTGACGCGGTCGCGTGGTTGGCGCGATCGCGTGGATGGCCAAATTGAGAAAATGGCGTGAACGCGTGGGGCACGCGTTCGCGCGGCAGGGCTTGTGCGGCTGGCACAGGTTGAGCCCAACTCCAGCGCAACTCACTGCCATACACCCTTTTACGTCAAATTGCAGAGCCACGTGTTCGCGTTGTTGACGCGGACGCGTGGGGAGGCCATTTTACAAATGACGCGATTGCGTCATCCACGCAGACGCGTGGATCAAATGGTACCAGGGGCACGCCTCCAGCCACATTTTTGCGCAACTCTCTATTTCTTTTCTTTAATGCTGTGAAGGCACTATGACGCGAGCGCGTCAACGACGCTGGCGCGTCGCATGCCTTAACACCCCTTTTTTTATATGCAATATGCAATATGCGGATAAGATGCAGAATATAGGAATTAGTACTGAAAAGAGTTATTGATGAAGGAAGGTAAGGAGATGGGGAGGAACGATCATACCATGGTGGGTTGTCTCCCACCTAGCACTTTGCTTTAACATCCTTAAGTTGGACGCTCCACTAGCTTAGTCTTCTGATGTGGGCGGATCTTCCAAGAGGAAGATCTCTAGTTCCTGGTTTTTTGCCATATTTTCGCTATGGAATAACTTCAAGTGATGTCCATTGACTTTGATAAATTCAGAGCTTGAAGGATGGCTCAAGTGAAAGACTCCGTATGGTTCCACCCTCTCTACTCGATAGGGACCATCCCATCTGGATCTCAGCTTGCCTGGCATGAGTCACATTCTGGAGTTGTAAAGTAGGACTATGTCTCCAGGTTGGAATTCTCTTCTCTTAATGCTCTTGTCATGCACAACCTTCACCTTCTCTTTATACAGCCTGGAGTTTTCATAAGCTTCTAGGTGAAGGTTCTCTAATTCTTGCAGCTGCAACTTCCGTTCAGCTCCGGTTCTCTCATAGTCCATATTGCATTCCTTTACTGCCCAAAAGGCCTTGTGTTCTAACTCAACTGGGAGATGACAGGCCTTTCCATAAACCAAGCAGAAAGGACTCATCCCAATCAGTGTCTTGTATGCTGTACGATATGCCCAAAGCACGTCTTGGAGCCTGGTGCTCCAGTCCTTTCTATGAGGCTTGACTACCTTTTGCAGTATGCACTTTATCTCTCTGTTAGACACCTCTTCTTGCCCATTAGTCTGGGGGTGATAGGCTGTTGATACTTTATGAATTATCCTATGCCTCTTTAGTAAACCTGTTAGTCTCCTGTTACAAAAGTGAGTGCCTTGATCGCTCACGATTGCTCGTGGTGATCCAAAGCGACAAATAATATGGTTTCTAACAAAGAAAACAACGGTGTTAGCATCATCAGTATGGGTAGGAATTGCTTCCACCCATTTAGAAACATAATCTACAGCTAATAGTATATAAAGGTGGCCATTAGAATTTGGAAATGGACCCATGAAGTCAATGCCCCAAACATAAAAAATTTCACAAAAAAGCATAATTTGTTGAGGCATTTCATCCCTCTGGGATATATTACCAAACCCTTGGCATGGAGGACAAGATTTACAAAGGTCAGCAGCATCTTTAAAAAAAGTAGGCCACCAGAATCCACAGTCTAAAACTTTTCTAGCAGTTCGTTGAGGGCCAAAATGTCCTCCACTCTCAGATGAGTGGCAGACCTCTAAAATGGACTGAAATTCTAATTGAGGTACACACCGTCTAATTACCTGGTCAGCACCACACCTCCATAGATATGGGTCATCCTATACATAGTATTTGGACTCACTTTTCAGCTTGTCTCTCTGATGCTTAGTGAAATCGGGAGGAAAAGTATGGCTAACTAGATAATTAGCTACAGGCGCATACCAAGTGGCTACATCAGATACTGCCTGTAAGCTATCAAATGGGAAATTATCATTGATAGGAATGGAGTCATCTTTAATGTGCTCAAGGTGACTCAAGTGGTCAGCCACTAAATGTTGGTTATCACTCCTATCTTTAATTTCCAGATCAAATTCTTGCAGCAGTAGCATCCAACGTATTAGCCTTGGTTTTTTAGACTCCTTTTTAGCTAATAAATATTTTAGAGCTGCATGGTCTGAGTACACACTACCTTAGTACCAAGTAAATAGGCTCAAAATTTATCTAGAGCAAAAACAATAGCTAAAAGTTTTTTTTTAGTAGTAGTGTAATTAGATTGAGCAGCATCTAAAGTCTTAGATGCATAAGCAATTACAAAAAGGTCGTTACCTTCATGTTGAGCCAGTGCTGCTCCTATTGCATGATTGGAGGCGTCACACATGATTTCAAATGGTTGACTCCAGTCTGGTCCTCTCAAAATCGGAGCTTGAGTCAAGGCGGTCTTTAGCTTATCAAATGCTTGTTTGCAATCCTCACTGAACTCGAACTCAATGTCTTTCTGCAGTAGTCTGGATAAGGGTAGTGCTACCTTACTGAAGTCCTTAATGAATCTCCTGTAAAAACCTGCATGGCCAAGGAACGAACGGACTTCCCTCACAGAGGAGGGGTAAGGTAAACTAGAAATAACATCCACCTTTGCTGGGTCTACATAGATACTAGTATCAGCTCACTTGGCCATACATGTATCCTTACCTTTACCTCAGCCCCATTACAACCCTGAAAAGATCTCATGATGTTTGCATGGGTATACTAAATATTTGTTGATTGGTTAGATGTAGAACAAAGTATAGAAAGCATGACTAGGGAAGAACAGAGCGATTGACCCTAGACACTTAAGAGTTAGAGTGATATACACTACCAGTGAGGGTTCAGTGCTTGATTCTATATTCCCTGCTTTTATGAGCTATCTTCTTACAAATTTGCTCGTCTTTTATTATATGATTTGAATTAGTAAAATTTGATTTATATTTTTCTTAAAGAACTTATTTTCTTTTAACCAAGTAGACAGAATCATCATAGCATATAGTTGCATTCATAGGTTGCATCTCATGAGTCTTACTTTCCCCATTCATTCTTTATAGCTTCTCTTGAGCTTAGCATGAGGACATGCTAATGTTTAAGTGTGGGGAGATTTGATGCACCACTATTTCGTGGTATATCTTGTGCTTAATTGGGTGGATTTTATCCACTATTCTCACACTTATTCATAGAAATCGCATGTTGTACATTTTCCTTTCTGATTTTGTGCTATGATTGAAAACATGTTTCTTTGGCCTTATATTTGCTAACTTTAATCCTCTCTTATTACCATTCGATGCCGTGATATGTGTGTTAAGTGATTTCAGAGATTACAGGGCAGAAATGGCTTGGAGGATGGAAAGGAAGCATGCAAAAGTAGAAGGAATACAAGAAATTGAAGGAACTGCAAAGCTGTCAGCCCTGACCTCTTCGCACTCAAATGGTCATAACTTGAGCTACAGAGATTCAAATGAGACGATTATAGTTGCGTTGGAAAGCTAACGTCCGGGGCTTCAAAATGATATATAATTTGCTATAGTTGCTCTGAGGATAGATGACGCGGACGCGTGCATCACGCACACGCATCGCATCTGCGAAAATCAGCATAGTAGAATTCGTTCCCAGCGATTTCTGAGCTGTTTCTGGCTCAATTTTTGGCCCAAAAAACACAGATTATAGGCTATAAAGTGGGGGAATACATTCATTCAAAAACACAACATTCATTATGGAATTTTTTTAGGTTTTTAGATGTAGTTTCTAGAGAGAGAGGCTCTCTCCTCTCTCTTAGGTTTTAGGATTTAGGATTTCTCTTAGGTTAGGTTTACTTCTTCTTCATTCCAGGTTCAATGTTCCTTTACTTTGGTTTCTCTTCTATTTTTATTTATTCTATTACTTTGATTTATGAATTCTCATGTTTAATTTGATTTCTCTATTTAATGCAATTTGAGGTATTTCATATTTATGATTTTAATTTAGCTTTTTACATTCTTAGCTTGTGTTGAGTAATTGGAGACACTTGAGTTATCAAACTCCTTGTTGATCAAAAATTAGAATTCTTTGCTAATTGATTTGGATTCCCCTAACTCTAGTCTTTTCTTAGGAATTGACTAGGACCTGAGGAATCAAATTGATTTATCCACTAAATATACCTTCATAGCTAGAGGTTGACCAAGTGGGAGCAAAAGCCAATTCTCATCACAATTGATAAGAATAACTAGAATAGGACTTCCAATTCTCATACCTTGCCAAGAGTTTTTATTGTTATTATTCTATTTTCTCTACAATTTACTCTTCTTATTTCTCATCCCCAAAACCCCAATTTACACAACTCAACCAATAATAAGAACACTTCTCTGCAATTCCTTGAAAGACGACCCGAGGTTTAAATACTTCGATTATTATTTATTAGGGATTTGTACTTGTGACAACCAAACTTTTGCACGAAAAGATTCTCTGTTGGTTTAGAAACTATACTTACAACGCGATTATATTCTTGTGAATTTCTTTACCATCAATTAATCCGATCGTCATCTGTATATGAAGACAAGATCAAGAGCTGGCTCTAATAACTATATATGTAGTATGCACTTCCATTAGTGAATAAATTTAAGTGTATAGTTCATTTGTGAAAACATTGAATACAAAATAATAACTTTGGCTCTCAATGATTATCTTCTTTGTTCCAATGAAAACAAAAATAGATGAGATGTTATGACAAAAGAAAATCTAATAGAACCTGTTATGGTTATTGCACTTGACAGAGGACTCACAAATAAGTAATTCATTAAGTAATTCATAGTCATTAATCATTGTCAATATCATAGCATTAGCAATAGCAGTATCTGTATCATACTTTAAATACCCTAGATAACATAGTTTTAAATATCCTAAACCAAAACAGATTACTCTACATAACATAGTAACAAAATATCAAAAGAGCATAGTTTGATCAAATGTTCTCTACAAAATATGTTCTACACAACTTCCAGTAAACATTACAAATCGTTTTCTATTTTGTTGTTGGTGGTTTGAAGCCCAGGGTGGGGACGAATGTCATAAACTCTGCCAAGCGTGCATATGTCCCAAACTTGATCCTTGCATTGGGTCCACATTGAAAGTTGTTTTCCTCTTAGATTGCAGCTTGTCAGGCCTTGTCACCTGTTGTAGATGTGGAGGTGGGTCTGATGGAGGGACCTAGTGAAATTGTTAACAGAAATAGTGACCAACACAACCCAATAAAAACCAATCAATATATTATCAAATAGTATCAATCAATTAGATCTACCCAACATTTACTCGTGTATTATAAACCAATATAAACCAGTTAATAGTTAATCAAATATTATAAACCAATCACTACCTGTTCCTAATTTTCTAGCTGTGAGTAAGTGGGTTGGGTGAGTACAATCTATGAAGCATTTGTATCATCAACAGCTTGCCCTGGTGCTAATGGAGCATTTTCATTAATCTCAGCAGCTTAGGTGTTAGTAGTAGCAGCATTTGCTGGATCTGTAGTCTCTCCAGCCTTAGAACCTTTTTCTTTTGCAACAACAGTCGCTGCTGCATTAACAAGGGTACTAGCAAGGTCATCAGCTTTTCTATGAGTGCAACTCCTCTTTGTATGCCCTCTTATAACACAGAACGTACATGTGAATTCTTTGTATTTACTCTTCAACTTGATTCAGTTTTTGACTTCTTAACACTAGATGGCTCTTCATTAGCATCCTTCCGTCTTTTTTGGGTTTTTGGTCCTGGCTTTCGCTTCATTTTAGGTGCATGAGGCCTATTTTGTTCACTTCTCTCCCAAAGATCTTGTCCTGGTATTGGATTAAGAGATTGCTTGTAGGTATCTCTATAGGTTTTCAGGGTCTGCCAATGATGACAAAAATCCTCAGGATTTCAATTTATCTTGGAGATGGCTACACATGCATGGACACACGGCATGCCTACAAAGACAGATGTTATGAAACAGTATCCAACAATCTATTTAAATAGAGACCAATCACCAGAGACAAAAAAAATAGTGAAACAAATAACAACACTTAAATGAATACAAACCAGTCACTATCTAATCTAAACTATGTTTAATTAAATGAATACAAACCAGTCACTATCTAATCTAAACTATGAATACAAACTAGTCACTATCTAAACTATGTCTAAACTATGCTTAATCAATTAAAAGTGCTTTGGCTACCATTAGAAAAAAAAAGAATTAAAACATGAATATTTTGTTAAAGGTATTTGGTTTAATTTCAATCTGTCTCATAGAATCCTTAATCATGAAACATGAAAGAATAAAGCAAGTAAAATCAATAATTTTTGGATATAATTACATATATAATTGTTCCCAGGCCAAAACACTCATGGTGGTCATTGATGCAGACAGAGTTGGTAGGATTCAGAAATAGCTAAACACGAAAGATTATGCTTTTTACAAGGATAATTAATGGCAGAGTATTTCAGACACCAAAAGAAAAAACATCCATTTAATTTCCCATTTAAAGGGAATGTTAAAAGTGATCATAAGTGATTAATGGGAGGAAAAATTAGAACATTAAGAAGGAAAGTTAAAGATACAGTATAATCCCCATTTACTCAAACTTCTTCAAATATTTTTACTAAAAGAACACATTCTTCCATTTAATAAATTGATATGCCAAGAGTTGAAGTCAACTAATGTTAATGAAGCACATACTAGGACAAACACAAGATTCATGTAGAAAATTTAAGGGAAGGGTTCTTGAAAAATAAAATAGACTCCACTTTAATCATCAAGTCAATCCTTCCCTCGAAGATTCCAACTAGTAATCACACCCTTAAAATTTATGTATAAAAGTAGGATTCTTTTATCAAAATTATATTCTTCTTATGATCATTAGATAATGCAGTACTCCATTTCCACTATATCAGCACTCTTGTAAACAATAGTAAAAGAAGAAATAAGGAAACACATGAAAGCAAAATTGTCATGTGTGTTCATTAGTCGAGGGACGAGAATTCAACGCCCCCATTTTAATATATAAATGCACTAAAATCTTGAATATGATCATCTACGACACCTCCAAGTCATAGTACTAATGTCAATATCTAAGGAAAATCAAGTAGTTCAGTTCATGATTATCACTTAATTTCATATGTATAATAAAACATTCACGGTGGTCATTGATGCAGACAATGTTCAGCATAGAGAATACTTTATTTTTACAAAAAATTACCCAGTCAACAATTAAATTAAAATGGGATATAAATGAGTAAAATTGTTATTTTAAAATGGAATATGAAGAATCAAAGACTGCTCAAACGGACAAAGAATTGAACGATTCAGTTGATCAGAGCCGCACACATGCAAAAAAATTAAACCCTAACATACAAAAACTCTATCATCATCAACAACCATAATCAACCACATTCTCTCAAAGTTTCACTAATAAAGTAGAGTGAAAAAAATGAAAAACAACCCATAACTAACATTTTGAGAAAAATAGAGCACAGTAGTTGAGAGCAACGATTTTGTTACTAACCTATTTTTCAAAAGATGACTCCCAGGTAATTAATCTTCACAATGGGGTAGAAACAAGTAAGAAAAGTTTCAAAGCTCCATTACTGCGATACCCATGGTGCTTCTCTGACGAGAAGGAAAACGAGGGGAAAAGGAAGAAGAGAAAGGGTCAATTCGGTTTCACCTTTGAAGTGGTTAATGTTTTCATTTTCATTTAACCCCTTTCTCATGTCAACGACGTCGTTTCTAAATATTTTGGCACCAACGGTAAAACAGCGTCATTTTGAGACTGTCAGGTGTCATTTAAAATTACCGGTCAACTCTCCGGTGACGAAAAACAACGGAAGGGCCAAATTAAGGCACAGGACAAAATTTCAGGGTACAATTAGAATCAATTGAAACCTAAAGGACTAAATTGAGTCGGGAGTCAAATTTCAGGGGCCAATTTGAGTATTAACTCTAGTTTTGTCTTTAATGTTTGAAACGTTCTATTTTTATCCCAAATATCTTATTTCGTTCACCTTTTAGTCTTTTAGTCAAAATTAAAATTTTTCTTCTAAAAGTGTCCTTTTCTCTATTTTGATTTTCTTTTAAGTAATCATAAATTTCGTAATTATAGTAATCATAATTGTACTTATAGTAATTTAAGAGTGAAAGTGCTAGAATAATTAAGAGAATAAAGATAATAATAATAATAGAGTAAAATATGATATTTTTAAAAGAAAAAATTTAATTTTGATCGGATATTAAAATAAGACAAAATAAAATATTTGAGATAAAAATAAGATATTTTAAATATTAAAAACAAAATTAAAACTTAATACAAATATTAAAAACTAAAATAATCCTCTACCCTTACATGAATGTATAAGATATCGATATAATAGAAGACTAGACTGCTATGTCTCCTCAATCACAGGGTAGTGGAAGTGGGCCAGGCTATTTAATAGGAGCTCGTGGCTCGGCTCATTTTAAATTTGGTTTGACTCGGCTCATTTTATTAAACAGGTTAGGCTTGAATTGTTTTTGTAAAGAGCATTAGTTAAAAAGACTAGACCATAAACTTTGAAAAAGTCTATGAAATTTTTTGGCCGGCTCGTCAAAATATTTTTTTGTAAAAATAAGTTATTTTTAGTTTAGACTTACAACTATTCACTTATATTAAATGCAAAACAAAAACAAAAAGAATCAATAGTCAATACTAATTAAGATCGTAGTTTTTTTTTTCAAAAAAAATGTTTAGATTGTAAGTATGGTTATGATATATGACTAATGATTGATATATAAATGAATTATTTTTACAAAAAATGAATTATAAATTTTAGAATCCATTTAATGTCAATTTATATTTTTAAGTTTATTATTTTTATGGTTTTAATTTACAAAATAAGCTTTTCAAATAGGCTCGTGGACTTGTCAGGATTTGAACAGGCGGAACTTGGCCCAGAGAAAAAAGTCTATGAGAGGTAGAATTTTTTTCTATAATAAAATAAAAAATCTTTATTTCCAAAAAAAAAATCATTTTAACTTTAATTTCAAAGATTCAATTTTTTTTGCACCTAAAGCAAGTTTGTTGCGCTCCTTGGCGAACGTTAAGCAAGTTCGCCCAAATATAGGAACCCTGGTCCCTTAGATTTCACTTTTCACTTTTCACTCTTTACTATTCGTCAATTTTCGGTAATTATGTTCTTCTATGCCTATTGAATTTAATTTATTGTTGTATTATTTTATAATTTGAACATGTTCTTTTAATTAGATTAAAATTTTATGTTAGTTATAGTTAGTTTGATAATTAGATGATATAGTTAGTTTAGATTACTATCTATTGTTAGTTAATGAAAATGTTATTTAGACAATTGTTTCATTTGAATTAATTTATGTTTAGAGTAAATATATAGTTTATGATTTAGGTATTTAGATTTATTTCCAATGTGTTGATAATAAGTTAGTTAATTTTAAATTATTTTATTTAGATTATTATTTCATTTGAATTGATTATGGTTTAAAGTAAAATTATAGTTTATGGTTTAGGTATTTAGATTTATTTGGAATATGTTTGATAATAAGTTTGTTAATTTTAAATTATTTTATTCTAATTTATTCTATTATAGTTTAGTTTGATGGCGCAAAACATGTTAGGCTACGAGGATAATTTTTATAGACAAGATTGGATTGACCATATTGCTGGCAGACTTGGTCGAGTGCTATACCTTACAACTTATATATTTTATATGTTTAAAATTTGTCTTATTACTTGTAGTCTCCATTTTGTTTGACTCATTATTTTTTTGCTATGGTATTTGGGTCTTGAGAAAAAATTTACTACAACATCCACCTGAGGAGATCAAGACACACCTTAGATGAGCAGGATTTGAGCATGTGGCATATATGCCAGAGTGGGACCATGACTGAGCATTGGTCTCTGATTTAATCGAGAAATGACATCTTGAGTTCCATACTTTTCACCTGCCATGTGGAAAGATGACTATCACCCTACAAGACATAGCGTATCAGTTGGGACTCAACATTGATGGAGATCCAATCAGCGGCTACACCGGTGGGTGGGAGCAGTTCTACCGAGATCTAGTTAGCTATGTTAGCATGGCTGTACCACCAGCTCTGTCGTGCTACAAATTACTGTCAGCAGAACGTAAGTAGTTGTTGAGAATTGCTTCTCTCTTTGGCATATCATCATATACCTTTGTATCGATCGGAGGGATTTTACCAGCGTCAATTTTCCCTAATTGAGAGGTATTATTATTATTTTGGTATGTTATTTTGTAAGTTGTTGGAATAGTTGTATGATTTCTAAATATTCATGATGTTATAGGTGGGTGGGGTTGGAGCCACTTAATGACAGAGTTGAGACAAGGATTCGATAGTGGAGGTGTGTTATTAATGGGATCGTATTTGTAATGTAAATAAATATTTAAGACATACAATTGAATCATAAATATTTTTTTTTTGTATTTGATGTATCTTGGTATCTATGTACAAGTTGACTGGACGCCATATTCTAACCCACTTATCCAAAATATAGTTCCATAGATGACCGTTGAGACTAAAGCCTTTACATCTGTTGAATCCGCTTTAACTCCTGCCTAAGCTCCAGCCTGAGGGAATCTATGTTTGACACATGTGCGAGGATCTCGTTATACCTCTCCTCAGACTGCTGTAGCTGCTGAGCCTATTGGTGAAGGCTTTGAGTGAGATTTTGCACCTGCTCCCTCAAATCGACACTGCCCTAGGCTTTGATAGGGCTGGTGACAGAAGCGGATGAATCCCTCAATGTGGAATTGCGGAAGGTGTTGGTGAAGAACAAACCCAACCCGTAGACATGATTTTTGTACAACTCAGATGTAGTATCGCACCAAATCATATCAGGATCCACGACGGAATCAGCGGAGTTATTGTCATCCTCTCCAATATGCTGAGATTACTAGGTTGCGACCTTCAATCTTTGCTATAGGATTCCTGTGTAACATATGGTATAATTAGGGTGACAGTTAATTGAAAAGTTTATATCACATGATATTTACTCACATAATGGTCCGCAGACTGCTGATGAGTAAATTTTTTTGTTTTCTTTCAAGGTGTGAGTATACTTGAAGGTCTCCGCTATCGTCGCATCATAATTCAACGATTTAGACTACACATATTGAAATAATATGTTAAATCAAGTAATAATGACATTAAATGTCAAAGACAAAACGAACTTAATAACAAAATGAAACAAGTTACATACCAACTCGGTCTTTGTCTTCATAAAAATCGTTGACCAGCCAGTATACTTCGACGACTTGCTAGATGCCTTGTTAGCTCTATTTGTGAGACGACGATACCTGAACCCTTTATTAGTTTTTCAATGGATGTACAATGCCTTCTTAATGTCCAGGCGGAGGAAAATAGTGAGGTGGTCGTACCTCTCACATACATCCTGCATGATCTGCTGAAGCTGGCTAGCCATCCGATGGTCAAAGATTTTCCTTATTATGACATTGTGAGTCTTCTCCCATATAAATTTGTTCTTTACAAAAAAATATTTAGCACTAGTTAATCAAAATTAAATACATAGTTAAACAAAATATAACATATAAACTAGCTAAGGTTTGAATATGTTGAATTTTTACCGCCCACTTCTGAAACCATCGCTCTCTAGTCTCAGCATGGATCTTTTTGTAGCTTGACCATGGGTGGTCATACATCAATTTAATGACATTAGTGCACTCCTATGTACATGCATTGTTATTTAGTGTAAACCTATCAATGAAAAACTTAAGATTAGCAAAAATATATGTTGAATAAGAATATCAAATTAGATTGCATTTAAAAGACCATAAAATAGTACTCACGCTATCAAATCATCAAGCCAAATTGTTGTCGAAGTAGTGAGTTGTTGAGTGGATAGAGGCAGTGGAGGAGTCTACTATGGTGAAGCAGCCGGACGACTTTCTGGTGGGGGGATGGCATGCGTAGCTGGGATTAGGGACCATGATGAACGACTAATCCTGTGCACCCATTGTCTGTGACGTTCTAGGAATAGTCGGAGTAGAGGGCGATGACTGAGAAGTCCCAGGGGTACCGATAGAGACCCTCCCTCTATCCCGACCACGAGGTCGATTCGTGACATCTCTACCTGTCGTCATATCTGCGAAGAGCATACCAATTAACACCAGTCATAAAAATAATATAATAGCAAAAATATGTGCTGAAAACCATATAAACACAAAAGGATAGGCACGCAAAAAGCCTTTTAGGATTAGTTCCAAATAATGCCGCAACTGAGCATACAAGAATAAAATAAGAAAAATTCAAAGACATTTCATAAATCAGTGACTCCAATCTAAATTACAATCTACAACTCAGGTCCTACTATAAAAACATCTCAAGATAAAATACTAATGATTGCAGATATGAAGAATTCTCAAAATTTAAACCGCCTCTAACAAATTTAGATGGATTTAGTTCAAATTCAAAAAGTCAAGTAGGAAGTGTTTTTTAAATCTAAACCACCTCTAACAAAGTTAGTTGGAATTAGTTTGATTTAAAAATTACTTAAGATACAATAAGTTAAGTAGAAAGAGCTACATTGTGGAGCATATCAAAATTAATTTCAAATTTGATTCTGATTAAACTTCTTATCTTTAGTAGTTTAAATCAAATTTAAACTAATCTATGAATTTCAATGCCAAAAAGACCTTTGTTTTTAATTTCATAATTTCAATTATAGTTAGCTTTTTTTAAAATTTCAGTAGAGCTTCATCTATAATTAGAAGTCTCCAAATTTAATTTTTTTTACAAACTAAACAAAGATTTTAAAGAAAATTCGGCAGAATTTTCCCTTAATTCAAAGACCTCAACCAAAAAAATTTATCAAATTTTCACATAGAAAACAGTTGCAAGAAACAAGCACGCATTCTAGCAAACATAAATTTCTAGTAATTTTAGTGTGCAACCCCTTATTATTCCACAATTTTTCAACAAACAAGAATTTTGAGAAGGCGCCACTAGGTAACTTTCTTCCACTTCCGTCCTAAAATTCTATCATAGAAAAAGTAAGTCCGACATAAAACTTATATAATTCATTATATTTAGAGATAGAGGACCAACGTGAACACTATACGAACAACCCATGAAATATAACTGCAGAAACTACGAAAGAATCGAACTCCAATAGATCTCAAAGAAAATAACAGTCTTAATAAGAAAAGAAGAGTTATTAAATTTACTAGATGAAACTAATTCAAAAAGTCATTAGTCACCAAAAAAAAATAGTCACAAAAAAAAAATTCAAAAAGTCATTTCACTTAAGTAATCTAACGAACCTAATTGATAAAAAATATATTAATTTAAACTACAAAACCTAACTCACCTAAAATAATCTAATTGCTAAACAAAGTTAACCCTAACGACCTAAATTGATTGACTTAACATTAATAAATCAAAATAAAAATACGAATTTTAAACGCAAATTTCTAAAAAATTACAAATTTTAAACTTTAATTTTAAAATCAAAATATTCTTACCAGTAAATTAAAAAAAATAAAAAAATTTAAACACAAAATTTAAAATAAAAATAAAAAAAATTAAAATTTCAAACAAATATTTATATTTCAAAACAAAAAATCAAATACAAAATTAATAAAAATATATAAAATACATATAAAATTCAAGAAAAAAAACTAAACCTAAAAATTGACAAATTAAAGAATGAGGAGAATTCACACTACCCTAGAGAAAGAATCTCAAGCGACGACAACGGCTGAAACCCATTAGCAATGGCGACCCACAAGGCAATAGCAACAACGATGGAACTCAAGGCAACGACGGTGACCCACAGAATTCAGCAGCGACGACGACCCATCACCCATGAGACAGCAACAACGGCGACGTCTGGATCTTTGGTGAGAAAGGAAGAGGAGAGGGGAAACTAAGGTGAGAGAGAAAGAGAGAGGAGAGGACGGAGTTGCAGAAGCGAGGGAGAAGGGTTATTGGTAAATATGACGGTAATGTGTTGGTAGCAGTCTAAAATGCTACGTTTCATTAATTCTATTACCATTGAAAATTTTCAATAATAAATCCCTCAGTAAAATTAGCGCTCATAAAATAAATTTTCGCGCCTCTTATTATCGTCGGAATTAGGAACAGATTATCGAATCCGATGGTAAGATTTTTTGGGGATGAATTTATACTTGTAATTGTTGGTAAATCTGTCATTAAATCTACCAGTAAATTTAATAGTATTCAGCATTTTTTTTTTTGTAGTGCATCTTTAACTTTTTTGAGGTTGCGATGATGGAGGAGGTGGAGAACTTTGAGATGAAAAAAGAAGTGGTGATGAAGTTAGTAAGAAAAAGTTAAAATTTGGGATGAAGAAAGATGAAGAGTTGCAGTGGTGTCTCGAGAAGGAATAGTATTGATGAATATGAAGATGATAACGACAACAGAAAAAATGTCATAAAAATAGTAATGAGAATGATAAGAATAAAATAAGTATTTTAGTTATTTTTAATAGAATTAAGATTAACTAAAATTTCGGATTTAGATATTTTATCTAAAAAAATTTATTCTTTATGAACATAACATTAATTTCATATTTTTATAAATAATTCTATTAATATTTTAAATATTTGTAAGTAAAAATAATAATTTTTTCGTGGTATAAATCATTACTCTTTGACTTTTTATTAGATGATTTTATTTATGGGTTCACATACATTGAACAAACAGGCCGAGTAGCGTGTGTTGGGCAACACCCATATTATTCATCTCTTCCTTTCCCTTTATCGTGAAACATGTCGCACCATTATTATCATGTAAACTATTTCAAATTATTCAAAGAAGATATTATAAAGTATATAAAAAATTATTTAAAAAACAATATAAATTAATAGACAACAAATATCCACATGTAATCTCGTACGGTATGGAGAAGAAATTTTGCTACCAACTTTCTCCAAACTCGTTTTCCTTATCCATTAGACCATTACGTGGCATCTACGTGCTGCTGTGTCACCTCTTGTTTATGGTTTCATTTGTTCTGTTTACAGCTCATTGCAGAGTCAAGATTCCATTCATTTATCTTTTTCTTTTTCAAAAATAGATATCTTTATTTAATTGATTTTTCTTTAAAATTTTGACTTTAAATAAAAAAATATTATTTATATATAAAAAGTTAATTATTAAATTAATTACTACGTATTTATATATAAATATATATAATTTAATTTATTTTTAACATATATTTTATATTAATAATTAATTTTAATATACATTTAGAATAATTGTTAATGATAATACAATGAAAACGAAAATATTTGATAGCCCTCCTCAATGCTCGGTCCCACGTTCTGTAGGGATGTGAAAAACGACGCATTGCCCAAAACCTTTTCTTTTCCAAGTATTTTTCAATTTCACATATCGTTTTAGATGTTGAGTCACGATTGATGAGTGAACTATTGTTTTTACGAAAAAATGCAAAATATTTTGGAAAATAATTATATAAATAACAGAATATAGAAAGAGGAAAAAAGAAGAAATATGTTGAAAGAAAAAAAAAAGATAAACGAAAAAAAGATAAACGGATAAAAAGCATAAAAAGGGAAAAAAATACAGAAGAAAAAAGAATATCAAAACAAAAAAACAAAACAGCATATCGGGAATAAGGAAAAAAATTAGTTAAAAATATTAAATATTTACTTTAAATTCTTCTGTTACAGAAATTTAATCATAATGACATAATAACCTAGATTGTGAGTAAGATTTAAGAAATAAAGTGTTAATTTAAAATTTAGGGAACACGTTAAGAGAGTTAATTAATTTTTTATCCTATGATTTATATACCACTAAAGTGTATAATAATTTAATAAAGTTTAACATCTAAGTTATTTAACTAATTAAGTCCAACCAAATTACTATAATTTAATTTATTTTCACGCGCTCAGCGACGGACTTAAAAAATTTATAGAATGGAAGCAAAAATATATATCTTAAAATAAATTTTGTTGAACACTACTAATTATACTAAAAATATAATAGAAATATAAAAATTAAAAAGAGTTAAAAAACACTTTCATTCTTAAAATTTTATTTATTATATATAATTTATAAAAAAATATTTTTTATTTCCAAAATTTAAACTTAAAATATTTTAATTAAATTATAAATAATTTATTATCTTAACTAATTTTATTTTTATTTATTTTTATATATTTAATAATAAAAAGATTAAATTTAATAAAAAAAATTATTTTTAACATATCCCTTCTCTTATAGTTAGGTTCGTCTCTGCACGCGCTATTATTTTTAACAAACTTTTGACTTAATGCGTAAATATATATAACTATATTCTCTTCTTTTTCTGCATACTCTACATTATCTTCTTTTTTTCTCATCTTTCTCTTTCATTATCGTGGTCGTCACTACCACCATCTTCATCTCATTTTCCTCTTTCTTTTCACATTTAAATTTTTTGATCTTCTCCTTTCTTTTCCTCTTCCATCATCACTATTATTATCATTGTCTTCTTCTTATATGTATAACCAACAAAAAAAGAAATAAAGAAAAAAAAAGAAAAAATACAAAAGTAAAGAATATATTTTTGTACTTTTATAACAAAATTTCAATGTAAAAATTAAGAAATTTATGTATTATTGTTAAGAAATATCGGTGTATTTGTATTCTGATAAGTTCTGCATAATTCAAAAATCTTCTTCTTCTTTATTGTTAAAAAATATCGGTGTATTTGTATTCTGATAAGTTCTGCATAATTCAAAAATCTTCTTCTTCTTCTTATCATTTTTTTACTTATTTATGATATTTTTCTTTTTATTTTACCTTCTCAACTTTTTGTTTTATTTTGCTCGCTTAACAAGAATAAAAACAAAAAAATCAAAGAAAAAAAACACATAATGCTACAAAATTACGAAGAAGTGGATGAACCTACTTTCATTCAACTACAAGAAAGAAAGAAAGAAATAAAGAAAAAAGAAGAAAAAAATGCAGCATTAAAGAAAATATTTTTGTGTATTTGTAGCAAAATTTCGGTATAAAAACTAAAAAATTTATGTTATTGTTAAAAAATGTCGGTATATTTTTATTCTGATAAGTTATACATAATTCAAAATTCTTTCTCTTCTTCTTTTTCTTTTACTTTCTCAAGTTTTTTTTTTGTTTTTCTCTCTTAATAAGAATAAAAATAAAAAAAATCAAACAAAAAAAAATAGGAGAAACATGTAATGCTGCAAAATTACTAAAAAGAGGATGAATCTACATTCATTCAACTAAAAAAAAAATAGAAAAAATGTAGCATTAAATAAGACATTTTTATACTTTTGTTGCAAAATTTCGATATAAAAACTAAAAAATTTATATATTATTGTTAAGAAATTTTGATATATTTTTATTATGATAAGTTTTACATAATTCAAAACTCTTCATCTTCTTCTTTCTCTTTTTCATCTGCTTCTTATTTTCTCATAATTTATTTGTTTTATTCTTTTAAAAAAAATAAAATTAAAAAAAATCAATACTGTAAAATTATTAGAAAAAATATAACAACACAATAAAAAACGACGAAAAAAAAATACGCAAAAAAAATATATGTTTACATTAACAAAACACGTATATATACACATTATATGTAATAAAAATATTTTTTATTAAATTAAAATCAACTTAATTAAATTTAATTGTCAAACAGACTTTGATGACAATTAACAAATAACAAGCCAGACGCACAACTGTGATATTTGATTGTGAAGCTATACCCACGAGTGCTGATAATATTGTCATTCCTATCTTCATAAACATTTTAAATAATATTTTAAAAAATTATAAATTAATTTTATAAATCATATCAAACATTAATGTGATATTTTTTTTAAATTAAAAATAAAAAAAATCACCTATAAGCTTGTCCCAACTCTGAACAAGTAAGCATCTATTCCTTACTCGTTTCATACGCTAGCATTCAACCCATGTCACCAATATGGCATTAATTAAAATTAAAAGTTTTGGAAGTGGGATCATTTAAATTTTAAATTTTTATTTTAAAAGATAAAATGAAATTTTTTATTATTAAATATTTTTTCTTATATTTTTTTTAGTCCCACCTATAAAATAAATAGTGATAGATAATACTTTACTCTTTAAAGTGAGATTCAAAATTGAGTATATATCTATTTTGCTCCTCAAAAAATTTCAAACCAGACACTTTAGTCTCCAACTAAAATTAATTACTCGATTGATCCCTAACAATTAATTCTGTCAGTCACTTAGGTTCTTGACTCCGTCAACTCTAACGGGAGACAAAATGGTCCCTGACAACTTTAACAGGGGACAAAATGATCCCTGACAACTCTAACAAAGAACAAAATAATCCCTGATCCCTTTATTCGAAAACGACACCGTTATTCCCCAATTTTTTATCATATCTCGCATAACCCTGATATTCATACTCTCCTTCTTCACCTTTAGAGTCTTCTTTTCCATCTTTTTCTTTCTTCTCTTTAACTCCAAGATTAAGTCATGGCGTAATTGCCACACGTGTTGCACCTACCTCACACATGTCATGGACAACACGTTTCCTAAATCTTTGTGACTGGTACATCCACATTCTCTGTACTTCACCCACCAGAAGCATCCACTTCCACGTCTTCGATAATATCACCTCCAACCCCGACAACGTCCACGACATCCTTAAGACTAAGTTCTACAACTACCCCAAGGGCACGCCTTTCTCCACTCTCCGGCAAGCAATATAGATTGTTGGATATTATGACATCATGAAAAGATTCTCCTTCAACATCATATGCCAATTCTCATTTGAAATAGATACCGAGTGCTTCATTCCTTCTTTTCTGGAGTCCAAGTTGGCAGACAGCTTCAACCTCGCATCTAAGCTATCAGTAGAACGAGCAACGTCGCCGTTGCCGCTCATATGAAAACTGAAGTGATTACTGAACATTGGTTCGGAGAAGAAGCTGAAGGAAGCAATCGAAGTGGTGGACAATGTGGTGTCATGGAGATGATAGGGCTGAGGAGGAGGGAGATGACAACAACGACGACGAGTCTTAACAAATCAGACTTACTGTCTAGATTCATAGGATCCATCGAAGACGATAAGTAGTTGAGAGACATGGCCATTAGTTTCCTGAGTATGAATTGGTTGAGAATAAGTTGAGGTTTTTTTTCCTTATGAACATTAAAATTATAGAGTATGCATTGTGTAGCTTGAAGTTACAATGTTAGACTGTTAGTGTTATGTGAGATATGATGGAAATTGGGAGAGAATAGTGTCGTTTCCGAACAAAGGAGATCAGGGACCATTTTGTCCCTTGTTAGAGTTGTCAGGGACTATTTTGTCTTCCGTTAGAGTTAACGAAGTAAAGGACCTAAGTGACTGACAGAGTAAATTGTTAGGGACTAATCGGGTAATTAATTTTAGTTGGGGATTAAAGTGTCTGGTCTAAAATTCTTTGAGAACCAAAATAGGTATATACTCTTCAAAATTTAAAGGATCCAAATCCAAAATTTTGTGTTCAACTTTTAAAGTTAAATTTTTTTTATAAATTATATAGGACAAAAAGTATTTAAAAAAATGGTATCAAATTCCTTTCAATTCTCATTATATAATAGGCAAATAACTTATTTAAAATATTTGTAAATTAAAATTATTAATATATAATTTTTTTAATATTACAGACATATTTACAATATTTTTATTATTATAAAAATTACAAAAAGATACGATAGTTTTAGAAATAAACGTAAATTACTACAGGGTATAACAGTTTATGTTGAAATGTGTGTAGTCAAAAATTGCTACACCTTGTAGCAATTTTTGAAAAATTCAAAACATGAAGAAACTGTGAGAGGCTCTAGTGGTTTCTTGAAAAATGTGTCGTTGCACAAACCACAGGTGGATGTCACGGTTTACATGTGCCTATAAATCCATTTCAGCCAGGTGAGGATTCTTCATTTTAAATTCAAACCAAAATTTAGAGAGAGAATTTTGTTTAGAAAGAGAGAGAGTTGTGGATTGAGAAAAGGAGGAGGAGACCTAGAGAGGATTTGGCCATTTAGAATTTTTAGAGGGGCCAATTTCAAATGGGACCATAGCGGACGAAGGCATCTTGAACCGACTCAATGGCGTTGCTCACGTTGTTGGCGACATCAATAAAGAGGTAAGTTTGTTTTCTTTTAAATATTAAAGTTTATAACATAAAATGTAGTATTTAGGGTATAGGAATTAGAATACAGAATTTAAGGTTTATAGCTTAGTATTTAAAATTTAGGATTTAAAATTTTAAATGTAGAAGATTTGTAATTTAGTATTTTAGATTTAAGATTCAATTTTTAAATATAGAATTTAAGGTTTATAGGTTAGTATTTGGAAATTAAGATTTTAAATTTTAAATTTTAAAATTTAAATGTAGAAAGTTTGTAGTTTATTATTTGAAATTTAAGATTTAAATTTTAGATATAGAATTTAAGGTTCATAGTTTAGTATTTGAAATTTAAGATTTAAATTTTAAATTTTAAATTTTAAACTTTAAATTTTAAAATATAGGAGTTATGAATTTAAAAAGTTAGAGATTTTTTACTTGTTCTAAAATACATTAACATTTGTTTATATTTTTATGTAAAAGGTCATACGTATTTTTCTATTTTAATAAAATTAGACTTAAAAATAATGTTAAAAAAACTATATTTAAAATTTTAGCTAAACTAAGATAGATAAGACACTCGTAGTTTTTGTATCGGATTATAAATTATAGTTAAGACTTGTAAGTATTGGAATTTAATTTTGGTGTAGTTATTTTTCTCACATCATGCAACCAAGTAGGTGTGTTTATAGCGTTCAGAGGCAACAGAATATGCCTTTGCATGAAAGGATCATACCTTATTTGGAGAGGGCTGGTTTGTACCATTTGACTAGGATGAACACGCGTTGGTTCTGATTGGATGAGCCCCTGGTCAGCGCATTCATTGAGAGGTAGCGTCTTGAGACACACACTTTTCATATGCCGTTCGGAGAGTGCTCCATCACGCTGTAAGATGTGGCATATCAGCTACGATTGCCCGTCGATGAGAATTCTGTTATTGGGTGCCTCACAGACTTCGATTAGTTTATGGAGGATGGCAGACCGGCTTGGGAGTGATTTTAGGAGTTATTCGGCGAGCTGCCGCCGCCAGATAAGGTCAAGCAGTTCACAGTCCAGTTCACATGGTTCCATGAGAGGTTCAGGATGCTACCAGATACTGATGCGAGTGAGGATACTATACGTATATATGCACGTGCATATATTATGATGCTGCTACCCGCTCAACTGTTTGGTGACAAGAGTGCCAATCGGGTACATATTCAGTGATTGCCATTTGTGGCGAGGATTGACGACACGGGCACATACAACTAGGGTTCAAGTGCATTGGCATGGGTATATCGATGCATGTGTCAGGTAGCCAACAGAAATGTCACGAACTTGGCAGACCCTCTATAGCTACTACAATCTCAGATCTTCTGGCGGTTCTCCACTCTCAAGCCGCATGGATTTGACGACTTTTCTTTTTGGGTTGGCATACAGGTATCGATCATTGTACTGAGGGTTTCATTATTTGTTTCAAATTATTAACGTTTTAGATCTCAGATTAAACATTCATATCACATTATTATTCTCTAGGTGGGCTAATTATTTACGCACATCTGATGGAAAGGAGCAAAGAATTATCTAGTTTTGCCTTGCATTAGACCGGTTGAGTGGTCGAGATGTAAGTTGTTTGTGTGTGGTTCAAAGTTTTGTTACTTGTTCACCGACATGTTTGTATATAGTGTTCTAATGCTAGATTTTGTTGTAACTTTCAGATTATGTGGGAGCTTTATGTTGCACTTGACGTACTTGTCATTGTTCATCCGGAGATTCTAGCTGAGCAGCACAGTCGGTTATGGCAAGCGGTCACTAGCCTGATATATTTTGCCGTGATTGAGTAGCATCAAGATGATAAGGTGGTACCCCAGCTCGGTAGCGTACAACATGTACCTGACACAGTCCTGAACATAAATTGGTTTCATGGCAAAGATGGTAGGGGTGGAGATAGGTGGTTCCCTACTTATTTTTAGACATGGCATTTGCATTGGGATAACAGAGTTAATTCTGTCCTGGGTATCCATTGAGTGGATGATCCAGGTCCGTCCACGGAGTTCCTAGACTGGTGGTACCATGTAGCACATATGTTTCTGTCGCCGGATGCCGCATTTGCCAATCCTAGGGGATAGGAGATTCCGGACGATGCCTTCTATAGAAGGTTGTCGCAAGCGCCTGCTAGGGTACCAGTGCCGGACGTGCCGGATAGCAGGCGTGTGGAGCGGCGACGACGCATTGGTACACGAGCTACCGATAAGGAGTAGTGATGGTTGAATGATATGATGCAGGAGTAGGAAGTTGGGGGTGACGACAGAGGACGAGGCAATCATCGTATGCGTCGGAGTCATGTAAGAGGTCGGGGTGCTGGACCTGGGAGTGCAGCAGCTAGGCATAGTAATATCCGCACCGCACCGTGCATGGTCACCAGTTTGATCATGGTGCTGGTGGAGACACGGAGGCTAGGATTTGGGGGCACATTTACCCATGCATCGAGCTCTCAGATATTCCATGATATCAGCACCCAGATGTATGCTGACTTGGCTGCCACTACCTTGATCATGGACATTGAAGATCACTTGGGCGGTTCACAATTCTATGCCAACTTTATGCCGATCATACAGGATGACGATAGTCAGCATTACCAATCAGATGTTAGAGGTTTAGGCTCAGATTCCGGAGTACCAGCCGCAGCTGCCGGAGATTCAATCGCAGATTCCGGAGTACCAGCCGCAGATGCCAAAGGTTTAGTCTCAGATTCCGGTTTACCAGGCACAAATGACGGAGGGCCAGGCTCAGATGCCGGAGTACCAACCATAGTTGGTGGTAAATCTTAACGAGCCTGCAGGCAGTTTGTATGTCACTTAGTTCATCATGGGAGGGACGCCTCCATCTGCATTTATAGTGGGTCTGCCAGCTGATCATCCCACACATCAGCCTCAGAAAAATACTAGAGTGAGGCATCCTGCTCAGTGTGGTACAGGCTCACATCTATTTGGTCTATTTGGGGACGATGTCCATGACGATGACGATGACAAGTAGCATAATTAGGATGTAGCTTCATCATCCTGTGTATGACTTTATTATTTGTATGACCATCTAGCGTTGCTTATTTATGTTTAGTTGCATGTACTTATGGTGTATGAATATTATATGTATGACTTTGTAGCTTTGCTTATTTGTATTTTAATGTTTTATTTTTATTTTCCTTGAAAACAAAAATAAAAATGACTAAATCAATCAGTGTTTGGCTATTTTGGAACCAAACCACACCGATGCAAATAAAACGATGTTTCGGAGCAAAATAATAATGGAAGGATCTCCTTTTGACGTTCATAGAGCTGAACTATCTCAGCAAACGACGATAGTGCCATCATTGGATATGCGGTGGGTAGAGTCATCCTAGGCATGTGAGAGCCTTAAACACCCATTTTGCAAGCTGAGTTCAAACACAATTATAGAAGCATCCTGATTGTTAATAGTCAATTTGTTGACTTAGCATGATAGATCCTTACAAAATTTTCGAATCCCAACTTATTATATGTTTACTTTATAATTATGTTAGCGAGATTAAAGGTTAATAAAAGTATTGTGCAACTTCATTAGAATCTATGGAGAATTTCAATACTTCCAACTATCAACAATTTTTCAAGTTTTGAAGTATTGTGCAAACGTACACATAATAATCCTCCCATTTTTAATAATACTCTCATTTTCAAACGTACTCTCATTTTCAAAGCCATTTTTAATAGTACTCCCATTTTCAAAGTCAGATTTAATCGTACTCCTGTTTTATATACTTTGTTTATTTTATACGAGTTAATGCTTAATTTGATTCCTGAACTTGCACGCGAACTTCAATTTAATTCTTAAAATTTCAATTGCCTCTCTTTAGTTCCCAAACTTTATAAACGTGATTCACATTAGTCCTTAGATAATTTCTGACACAAAAACATTAATGTAGCACTGATATGGATAACCAAATGCCACACTAGAACTTGTAAAATGACGTCGTTTTAGTTTTGGCGCTCAAATAGCTAAAAAATGACACCAGATCACTTGCTTTGGGAGGAAAAGTTTCAATAAATACCACTTACGATATTTTTTTGTTTGGACTATTTGAGGAAAAAAACAAAAACGTCGTTGTTTTACAGAGTCCAACATAGCATCCAACTGTCTACGTCAGCGTTCTGTTAACGCTCATTCATCGAAAATTATTCCAGGGACTAACATGAGTCACATTCACATAGTTTAGAAACTAAATAGAAACAATTAAAACTTTAGAGACAAAATTGAGACTCACATGCAAGTTAAGGGACCAAATTGAATAAAAAAACTACCAAAAATATCCATGAAGTTTACGAACGCTGACAAAAGTACCCATAAACTAAGAAAATTAACGATGTACCCATAAAAGATGGGTTTTGTATGACAAAGTATCCAAACCCTAATTTTTTGTTGATTTTTTAATAAAATTTCTAAACTACCACACTCTAACCCCATTCTATCGTCGCTCCTTCTCTTCTCACTTCTTCCTCTCTCCTCATTTCTCCCTCTCTCAAACCCTCACAGAGTCACAAAATTCTCCTCCTGCCTCCTCATTGCCGTCCACCACTCACCTACCCCGTCACTGCCAATCTTCTCCCCTCTCACTGCTTCCCCTTCTTACTCATAAAGTGACTACAACACCTTCGTCGCACGTCTGTGACCCAACCTAAGGAGAACGTCGTCATGGCGCGCCTGACCCACCCGAGGAGAATGTCGTCGTCACGTGCCTGAGAAGAGAGAAAGGTCGTGGTGCTACTGCATGCAGAAAGAAGGTTTGGTAAAAAGAAATTGGAGAAGAAAGGGAGACGGCGTTGCTAATGGAGGTTCTGCCGTCGACAATGTTACAGCTGGCAAAGAAAAATGTATTTTTTTAAAACATATTTTATTTTATTTTTCTTCTTTTCAGAAATTGATTTAGTTACTACTAAAAAGATACTGTTCTATTTTTTTTTTAAATTTGCTTCTGTTTTTTATGAAGGTTGAGATTGTTTTAGAAGATCCACTTGATGACTACTTCTGTTTCTAGTTTTTGCTGAAGTAAATTTTAAATTGGATGAATAAATTTGTTGGTTTTTTATGGTTGATGACTGTTTTTACTTCTAGTTTTTCTAAAGTGAATTTGAAATTGGATGAGTGAATTTAAAAAATTTTTTGTTTTGGATTTTTTTGGTATTTAATTGATTTGGTTTGGGTATGTGTTGTAAAAGTGTAGGTTGGGTAATGGAAGGTTGGAAACGTGAGTTGAGGGCGGAGATAGTTTGAGAATTTTATTAAAAAATTAATAAAAAGTTATAGTTTGGATACTTTTGTGGTACGGAACCCATTTTTTATGGATATAATGTTAATTTCCTTAGTTTATGAGTAATTTTCTCAGCGTTCGTAAACTTCATAAATACTTTTGCTAGTTTTTCCTTATCTCATTTAATACTTATATCTCATATTTATCTTTTAATATTAATATAATTTATTTTTGTATTTAAAAATATTAATATTAAATATTTTTCATATATAGGAAGAATCCACGTACACATAATCTACTACATGATGCAGTAAATTACGCTACTCCTGCTTTTATATAAATTGCTGGACTCTATGTATAACGGTTTATGTATAGCCCAATTTCTTTAGAAATTGCAATATTTAGTAGTAGGTTTTTTTGCTTTGCACACATTTTAACGTAATCTACCATACCCTATAACATATTACATGCATATTGTAAATCGTTACAGGATATAGATTAAAAAAACACAAAGATATAACCTATTTCAAAAAATTACAATAGTATAAATTCAAAACCAATTTGATTTATTTATACAACTTGTCCTAAAAAATAATACTACAAATCAAAATACTTAATCTTTTAATTTGTAAGGCGATATTTTCTCAAATTTTCAATTTGATGTTTGAATTCTCTTAATTTTTGTTGAACTTGCATTTCATATACTTCTTTTTATTGTAACTTATGTATATAGTCAATAAGCAGTGACAAACCTATGTAGTATAATGAGGGGGGCACTTTGCTCCCACTTTTATTTTATTTTATTTTATTTTTTAAAAAAATATACATATTATATATGTTTCTATTTTAAATTTTAAATAATCCCACTACAAATAAATTTAGTCCAATTATTTAAATTCTCAAATTCATTTTATCTTTCAATCATTTTGATTATTAGTTAACCTAATCAAATTTAGTTTTCTCCCATTTTCAAATTCCACTATCACCACTTCGTTATTCTCTTAAACTCTCTCCTTAGTTTCATAATTTTTCAACCTTTTTTTTCTACTCTTTTTTAGTGGTCATCTTCTATTCATCAAAAAGTAAGTTTTAAATTCTCTATTTTTTTTATATAATTCTCTATGATTCTATGTATCTTTCAATTTCATTGTTTCTCTTTTTGATATTTTCAATTGAAAATTTTAACTCAAGCAATTATAATTTATGTATTAATCTAATTTTTATTCTCTTCATGAATTTATATATTTTATTTTATTCTCAATTTAGTGATTCTTATTATTTATTTGTTTATCTTTTGTCCTATTTTATTATATATAATATGTTACATATAAATTTTAAAATTAATTAATTAATTTACTAATTTATAATATATATATTATTTTTAGAAATAATAATAAAAAATATTTTAAAAAATATGTTTCGTTCTATTTTATTATATGTAATTTTATTTTATTTTTGTATTCGAATAATTTGAATCTGTTACTGTTAATAAATACTTTAAAACTTGTCTCCACAAATGTGACTTCTCATTTAAATATTTGCTTGAATAAAAAACATCATCAGGGACAAAAAAAAAAATTTGCATCATTGTGCGACTTCTCGGATATATTGGAAAAATACCTTCAAAATTAATGTGAAAATATAGAAAAATGATCTTACGATAATCTTTGAGGCTATGTTTGGTTGAAAGGAAAGAAATAGAGAGGAAAGAAATAGAAAGGAAAGAAAAGAAAGGAAAGAAATTGAGTGGATTTTTATTTTCTTTAGATGTGTTTGGTTGGAAGGAAAATAAGAAAGAAAGAAATGTTATAAAAAGACAATCTTATCCCTATATTATAATATATATTAAAAAAAGTGAAAGGGTAGTATTGGAAGTAGAGAGGGAAACATTAGTTTTCTCTCCATTTTCTTTCCAATGTTGGAGAGAAAAGAAATTGGTGGGTCCCACCACTTTTTTTTCCATCCATTTTCTTTTTCCTCAATTTTCTTCTCCAACCAAACAATGAAAAATAATCATTTTCCTTCCTATTTTCTTTCCTCACTTTTCTTTCCTTCCATTTTTCACTCAAACAAACATAGTGTGACTAAACCATGTTTCCTTCAATAAACGTTGCTATTGAATGACATGTAACTAATTATGAACACATTAAATATCAGACGCTTAAGTTTTGGAGACTAATTCAGAATATTTCTTAAAAGGAAAAAAATTCATTGACAGATATCATATATGATATCGATCGCAGTTTTCAAAAAGAAAAAAAAAAAAGAAAATACAAAGAAGCTGCACATTCGTTGTAGAATCTTCTGGTTATCTCCATGAAACTATTATTATTACCTTTAAAGTGAACGTTACTGTGATGAGTCATTCTAGTATAAGTAGTGGTAGTAAATGAATCGAAACTAGCTGAATGATCCGCATTACGTGTTATAAAGGCGGGTTGATGATTATGTTTATTATATATTTAGAATTATAAAAATTTTAATATTATGAATTGTTAAACGAAATTGGGGAGAAATTTAAAATCGTCTCACTAGACGTGATGAGCGAATTAATCTATCAGATAGCAGGTTTTTGGCAGATAAAACAGAACGAGACGAGCTCATCTATTTGTCACCCTTAAATACAATATTAGTCTGTTCTTAAAGTATTTAATTAATCAAATACAACATATTTATGATTTTTTTAGAATAGACTTCAAAATTAAATCTTTTAAATAACTTGATAAATTTGAATTACATTAAAATTAGTGATCTTGAGTCTAGAATCTAGACTATAGTGAAAAATATAGTTTAAAATTTTCATTTTTTATTTTAATTATATTAGGTATAAGTATACATTTAAATTAGCCACAAATACAAATAACACTTATATTGAATTTTAGTAAAAAAATTAATCTATTAATATGATTAGAATGAAATCTTAATCATATTTTATCTTATCTATTACTATCTTTAACTATTAATATCAACTATATATTAAAATATAAAATATATATTAAAAATAAATTATATTTAGACCGTCTAACTTAAAAAAAGATACATTTTCTTGACAACATAGAAATAACATATATAATATTCTAGAACAATTTAATTAAGCATTACATATATATGAGGTGCAAGTTATAATTGTTTTAAAAACTTTTAAATTTAACCACAATGATTAGATAGTACGTGTTAACGTTAATTTACTTTCATTTAATTTATAAAAGAGTAACTAATTTTAAAAATAAGAAAAAAGTAACTCAGTAAGTTTTTTATGTTTTTAATCCTATCGCTTTTAACAAAATTTTCATCCTGTTTAGATAAAATTATCTAACAAATCACGCATTACAAGTCAGGCAGTGGCTAAATTAGAATAGGGGAAAGATGAAATAAATGCATATATTCACTCCTTGTTAGTAAAAAACTAAATAAAAACCAAAAAACAAAATTTTAATTGATAACAGACAAGTCACGGTCCAAAAAAGCAACCTAACGAAACGAAAAATAAAAAAAGTAGGGTCGTTGGATAGGAATATCCAAAGAGCATATGACATAAGGAACGAAGAATATTCGGCGCGAAGATCCCGTCTATGTTATTTCCAAAGCATTCATTCAATCTTCGCAAGCAATAAATACCACCCCCATCCATTCTTTGAATCAAAGCGACAAGAAATAACAAACCTCTCTGCGAAATTTCCCTGCATCACTCTCCTCTTCCCTTCTTTTTTTTTTCTTTTTCTTTTTCCCTTTCTATTCTTTCTTTCTTTCTCTCTCTTAATTCTCTAATGGCTCTCAAGGCCGTTCACGTCTCCGACGTCCCTTCCCTCGATCACGTCACAGAGAATGCCTCTTTGACCGCCTACGCCACCCGCTTCTCCAACGGTATATATTATCAATATTAATTAATTTTCATAATTAGAAGCATCATTATATTGATTAATTTTATAATGCTATCTGTGTAGTGGAGATGAATCGGAGTGAGTTGAAGATGCCGAAGTTTGTGGTGGTAGGGCACAGGGGACACGGCATGAACCAGTTGCAGTCGTCGGATCGGAGAATGAGAGCCATCAAGGAGAACTCAATCATGTCCTTCAACGCCGCTGCTGCTTTCCCTCTCGATTTCATCGAATTCGACGTTCAGGTACCTCTTTTTCTTTCTATTTTTGGTTTTTTCTTTTCTTAATTTCGAAATTAAAAAAAGGAATGGATGAAATTCAACCATGTGTTCTCGTGTTTTCTTTTTTTCTCTATCTTTCTTTCTTTTTCCGGTGCCGCGCAAGCGGGGAACGAAACGACGCTCCCTCGCCGCGTTTTTCTCCAATTTAATATAACACATGCCACTCGTTTTCCTTATTTCCCGTTTTGCCCCTGCATTTTTCGCATCGTGGCATTTCCTGGAAAATAGGCCAGATTTATTATTTCTTGTCTTTTCTACAAAGAAACTACTGAAAGAAAAAGACGAATATACTTTTTTGTTTTTTTCCTTTTTTTTCTTTTCCGTGCGGTGTGGTATGGGTTTTGTGCTCTATCGCTTTCTATTAATCAGGTGGATCGGTACTGATTGGCTGCTTGTTTGTTTGTTTTTGTGTCCCCACTTTCGTGTGGGGATTTTTTTTCTTTTAAAATATAAAAATTTGACTTGGCTTAAGAAGTTGAAGCTGAAATGAAGAACGAAAAAAAAAAAAAAAAACAAAAGTACGTAAGTTCTCCATTTTCCCGTTCTCCATTATCTATTTATATCTTTATATTGTTATTATTTTGAATAGTTGTGACTCTTAAATTTTTTCTCAGGGTAATGTGTTTCAGACGAGAATGACGGATCTAACCCTCTCTGAGTTCCTTTCGTACGGTCCTCAAAGAGAGGCTGGAAAGGAAGGGAAAAAGTTGCTGAGGAAAACAAAGGAGGGTAATATACTCAAGTGGGACGTTGAAAAGGATGACCCACTCTGCACTCTCGAGGAAGCTTTTGTCAACGTTAAACCCTCTATAGGTTTCAACGTTGAGCTTAAGTTCGATGACCACATTGTTTACCAGCAAGATCATCTTGTCCATGTCCTTCAGGCTGTCTTGAAGGTATATATATATATATATATAATTACTAACTAACTAGTTTGACCCTCTGAAAAATTGCTTCCGAGTTGGTCGCTAAAAACATTGATAATTATTCACCAAAAACGACTAGTGTTTTTTTTTCTTGTCCAAAAGAGTACATTGAAAAAGACAGAAGTAATAATACTTAGAATGATTATGAAAGTCCCTTATAAGAATTTCACAAAACCTATTCTAAAGCTCTAGCCACTCATGTAAACTCCATGTCGACCCAAGTAGTACTTTGTCACGCTGAATTTTGCCAATCTTTAAACCGGTTTTACCTCAGTTGCTCTTTGATTAAAGGAAGTATGGAACAAATTATAATAAGCTCTGAACGGTTGTGCAGATTGTGTTTGAATATGCCAAGGACAGGCCTATCATATTCTCTACTTTTCAGCCAGATGCTGCAATACTTGTTCGTAAATTGCAAAGCACCTACCCTGTAAGCCCTCTTGATATTCTCATTGTACTTAAGAATTTTTTTTTCCTTTACCTTTTGACATGTTTTTTGATTGGATTTTAATCTGATGATTATGTGTCAGGTATTCTTCTTGACTAACGGAGGATGTGAAATCTATGAGGATGTGAGAAGGAATTCTTTAGAGGAGGCCCTGAAGCTCTGCTTGGAGAATGATTTGCAAGGAATTGTCTCTGAGATCAAAGGAGTTTTCAGGAACCCCGGAGTCGTAAGCAAGATCAAGGAGTCCTCGCTTTGCCTTCTTACTTACGGAAAACTAAAGTATGCTAACATTTTCTCTACGATTCTGCGGTTTTGCCTTTGTTTTTACTTCCTGTTCTTGTTCTCACATTATTTTTGTTCAATGTAATTTTCTGCAGCAATGTTCCTGAGGCAGTGTACATGCAACATCTTATGGGAATTGATGGGGTGATTGTTGATCTGGTGAAAGAAATAACAGAGGCCGTTGCGAATATGATAAAGCCAGTGAGCAACAATGCGGTGGGTGGCGAAGAGGGCTTGGCTGAAATAGAAGGGATGGGGAAGTTGCAGGTGAAGTCAAATCCTAAATTCTCGCAGGAGGAAATGTCTTTTCTCTTCAAGCTGATTCCACAGTTGTTGCAGATTTGAAGAGAGATTATGGTCCTTTCATACATACAGATAGTCTAGGAGTCACTACTTACTTTACCTTGGGTCGCTTTTTTCCCCTTTTCATTTTGGTTATAACAAGAATACACAAATGGGGGTTTGAAAGGAGATTTAAGCAAATTGTATATATTTCTTCTTAATGTGTATGTAAAAGTGATTGCTTGATGGCTCTCTTCTTTCAGAAACCGTAGTTGTCAGCTTCCCTTCATTGTGTCCATATAACGTACTTACATTTCAACATTACATGATGTATGTATGTACATTTTAATGGAGAAATATGGAAACTTTTATGTGCCATACATGTTTTCCCAATCAGATTAGTTTTCTTTACATTGTTTGGATATATGGTTAGTGTTAGGATGGCGCCTTAAATTGTTTCTTGTTGGCCATTACAGCTTTGTAGATGCTAAGGGATGTTAAGGACATGTCTCCAAAATGAAGAATGAAAAATACGTTTCTGAAATTTCCAATAATTAAAAAAATCTTTTAAAATTCTGCTTACAGTAAAACTTAACAAGAAGCAAACGGCATGCGTACTACTGCCAGATCCTCTGTCGGCATCAAAATAAACAAAATTGCAAAATACAAAAGCGGTTAGGAAAAGATGCCACTTTTCTTGGGGCAGTAGTGGTTGAAGTTTGGTGTTACGAGCGATTATGATGATGCACCTGTGTTTTATTGGCATATTGGAATAAAGTAAAAATAGCTGTCTGCGATTTGTAGGTAGCAGGAGGAGGACCAAAAAAAGGGTGATTATTACATGGCTGAAAAAAAAAATTTTTCAAAAAGAAGAAAAGAGGGAGGCGACTTGACGGATGGTGAGGGTGATTTGTTAGGAAAAAATAAAAAATTTGAATCTACTACAAATAAGGACTCAAGGTCAAGGATCAAGGCTTTATATTCTTTTTGTTGTTCCTCCTCCTATTCTTCTCTATTTTTGTTTTTCTGATATATTTGTTGTTTTCGTATTTTATTTAATAAAATTAATAAAACAATAAGTGATAGAGTTAGTTTTAACATATATTATAATGATCAAATTTAATTTCAGACATCTAAAAGAGTAAGATTTATGTATAAAAATTCTTGTGAATTTGTTGTTTGATATTTATATAGTTTAAATCAGCATGTGAAGCATTACTTTAACTACAAATCAAGCAAAATAATGTCTAATAAGTCAAATTTAACATAGTTCAATTTACCATAATAAAGTCCCTGAAGTGACAAACTACAATAGGAATAAAGTTGAATATAATTCATGAATATAAAGATGATACAAAAAACAACATAGTCCTAACAATGTCAAACCAAACCAGGAGATACTACTTGCTAATATTTTTTTTCACAGCCTTTGTCATACTCTTCATATTTTTCCAACATTCTTTTTCATTGTTGCTGTGGTAAAGTGGTTACGGCGTCATCGTGGAGGATTAGTCCGTAAATCGTAACTCTTATCATGAGCACATGCAATACCTATGCAATGAAACACAACAATAATGACATCACTATAAAATTATACTATACCTACATAAAGTTAAAGCAGGTAAGAATATCTGTTGCGGGTGTACATGCATCCTCCACATCCCATCATGATCATGATCATCTTCATGTGTTGTCGTCATCATCATCATTATTATCATCATTGTCATCCTCCCTGTCACGGGTGCATTCATTAGGGTGTGTATAAAGGCATTTGCCTCTGACTCCTCGATCTTTGCCTCGATCTCTTCCTGAATTGTCGTTACAACTGTGTTAAGATCCAAACGAGGTATGCTCTCACTAGTACCTGTGGGATCGACAAATTCAACTCTTCAACCAAGACTATTCCTACTTGAGTCAAAGGGGAATCGATCCCCCAAAATGCCCAGACATTGATGACATGTGAAGTCTCGAATATAAAGACATACAACTAGGCACCACTTCAAATGGCCAATTGTCTTGATGTCGGAGGATTTGACTTTGACATGGATAACTACCTCATTGTGATTGATTTGTATCATAAAGAAACCTCCAAATTTGGTTCATAGTGGCTTAGTCCATTTTAGAGATAAAGAACTGTTGTTGGTCCACTTGAGGAGAAAATGACATTCCAAAATCTTGATGCACTTGTTGCTGTGGATCTAGTTGTGATTGTGCTTGTGACTGTGGTTGTGGTGACGCTGGTTGTTCACTAGGAGTATCATCTTCGGCCAATAGCAAGTGACGAAAAAAATTCACTTATATACCAACTCATATAAAACTCAAACGCATCATAAGTAATGACTGGATTAAAGATCTTTAAGTCGGCGATCATATCGGTCTTACCATATTCATATCCACTTAGTGCTACAATCTAATTCAAATTTTTAGGACCTGTCAAGACATTGTTATGCGCACTACCAAAATCCTTTGAGGCTCCTGAAATGCCTTATTGCATACCGAACTGTCTTGTCACCCTGTCGATGGGATGCTACTCCACGCATTCAAATGAGATCAAATGAATCGTTGCATTCCATATCGGTCCATCGTGACAGATATCGGCCGGAACCAGGTAGGAGAAAGCCTATCTTGATTGTATAAATCTCACACAAACTGCATCAACACGAAAAAAATACATTGCTAATATAAATAAAAATTAAATGACAATTAACATATGAATTTGTACTCTAACAACATCATCCATTGTGTCCAGTAACTCCCTAAACCGTATTGTTGTCCAATTTTTGTAATTTAACAGAGATATCCCATCAACCCACCTATCAATACAAATTTTATTACTCAAGTAACTAAGTTATTATGTGAAATTAGTTAAATAAAATAAAAAGTATAAATTTGAGACACATATGCACCACGTTATACAAAGTCACACATATCGGCAAGCTAGTAAAAACCATGGTGATTAAGGAACCGGAGCTGGTAAAGGTATCTACTCTCAAATCTATACTTGAGCAATGAAAACGTGTTGTCTGACATAATGAACGATATAGATGGGCAAGACATGCCAAATCCCAACTAAATTCACTTATCCGATTGAATTCACGGAGCAACTATAAAAATTTTCAATAGACTCTAGTACCAGATTTATCACAGAAAATGTTGTATTAAATAACAATATATTTTGAGCTTTTATATATCTTTGTATAGCAAAAAACATCAAAGTCTACATTACTTTTATACTTCCTATGCTATGTCAACTTAATGAAATTTTTTCGACAATTACTCTCTGTGGGTGCACTCCCAAATTGATCCGTGCACTCATTTGCTAGGAGGCTGTGACTGCTTATCGTTAATCTTAAAACTGGTATGCCATCACTTCGAAAACCAAGAATCATTGCTACATCTTCTAAAGTTATCGTACATTTATAGTTGAAAGATGGAAGGTATGTGTATCTGAGTGCCATGTTTCAACCAAGGCTTTCAACATTTTCAAGTACCCTTATATTCTTCCAATGCGAGATATGTATCCAAATTCAGTCTCATTTAGAAATTCAACAGCAGTTGGATCATAAGATTCGGACACGTTTAGATATTTAGGTTCCAATAATTTTAAACCCTAAAAAAAAAACATTAACAATAAAAAATAAATTTCCAGCATATCATATAATTTATAAGTATTTGCAAAATTACTAGATAGAAATTAATATTTTAATAAGTAACCCTAACAGTTTGAAAATCACATAATTTTATACTATGCAATATAAAAAAAATTAATCTAACAATTACACAATTAATTATATACATTACTGCAATTCAAAAAAAAAAATAATCTAACAATCATACTACTTGCTACCAAAAATAAATATTAAATGATCTATTTTAATTACTATTTCTCTTAAACAAAAACATTATTGATAAAATACTGCAAGGTCAATATATAAAAAATCATAAAATATATTAATGCAATTCAACATAATAAATTTATTGTTAACAAAATTCATAAAATTTATTCATACATATTAATATAACAAAGTATATTAAAAAATTAATCACATATATCACTAATCGTAAATATATTAAAATGAATACAAATGTCCCCAAACCCTAAAGATTACCACTTTTTTGTTTTTCACTCATTTAAATAAATGCCTAAAAAAATTCTCACATAATGTTCTTCTCATCTTCTCATATATAAATTTTTATTACAAACAAATAGAATATTTTTCTTTTAAAAAAATTATAGCACATACTATTTTAACTAATCATCTCAATTTTATTATTAATTCTGCATACATTAAAAAATTATTTCACATAATGTAACATTTTAAATAATCATATATCTTTTTATACATAAACGTATTAAAAAAATTACTGCAGCAATAATAAATATCTTAACTAAACTAAATTTTTAAACTACACTAATTAATACTAATATACCAAACATAAGTCTTTAAATAACATTAATCAACCCTAATTAACACTAAAACTAATCGTAACTAATATTAAAAAATTAACTTACATATATTGGATGATGTAAAAATTTAATAATGTGTTCTTCATATTTAGTGAGATTACGTGCTATCGTTTCTCTTTCTTCAACTTTTCTCTTCTATGGTGAGGAGTAAAATTTTCTTTATCTCTGAGTTAAACTAAGTCATGGTGAAAAAGGTGAAGGTGAAAGTAAAAGTGGGTAAAAAAATCATAGGCATGGATCATCTTTGCTTTGTTAGTGAGTCGTAGAAGAGATAGAAAGGGAGAGTGCAACACCACTGAATCCTAACCTAACACACATGCATGCTCGACACGTGTTCAGACAGCAAACATTTTGCCTCCAACATCTGACAAAGCTCCCCCACCACCTTCCTCATGCGTTTACGAAAAAGCCCTTCACTACAAGAGACATGCCGAATAGCGGCAGTTTTTTTGAAAAACCGCCGCAAAACAGTATACCAGCGGTTCCACAAGCGTTGTGGTTTAGGACATGGAGATTTGATTTTGCAGTGGTTTACAGAACCGTTGGCATAACTGCTGATCAAATAATTGATTTGCAGCGGTTGTAGAACCGCCGCAATTTTGGTCTGTGGATTTAAAAAAATATGCGGCGATTTTAAAACCTTTTGATTTGGAGAATAAAAAGCACATGCAATGTTTGATGAAAAAGAACGAAAGTATTATAAGAATCTTGAGGCATAATAGCATAAGATAGATACAAACGAATGAACGACATCGTTTGAAAAGGGGCTGGGCAGTGAAGATTATTGGGTACAAAAACCGAGCAAAACCAATTTCAAATGGCATAAAAAGAAAGTTCAAAACAAATCAAACTAAAAAGAACAAACCAGAAGTAATTAGCAAAGCAGAAGGAGTTAAGTAGGAACCAACAGTGAGCAGAAGTTCAAGAGTAAAAAGAGCATTCTCCAATTCCAAGGTCAAAGTATGCAACAATCCAGCTAAATGAGTTATTACTGTGAAACTAAAAATGAAGGAGCACATGTAGGAATTGAACCCAAGGCCAATTAGCCAACATTGTATGATTCCCACTAGTTAAGCCAATGCTCATAAAAATATCAAAGTTCAGTGACCGAACCATGGAAATAAAAATATCTACTAATATTAAATATTAAGCAAACTATTAAAGGATCATCTCAGGACTAGAGCCACCATGTATAAACTTAGTTACTATTTGCTTGAACAAGGGGTCAACAGCACTAGGAGGAATCTGGATTCAACTACAGCTCATGTGAGATAGATAGGATAAAAAAGAACATAAGGGAACAACCTAGTATATATGATAAACCTACAGAATAATCAAATTCTGATTTGAAAAAAAAAAAAAGAAAGAGACAAAAAAGAAAGAATAAGAAGAGACGAATCAAAATAGTTTGATTAAGAAAAATCACAAGCATACTGTACCTTGTCATGGCAAGCCTGAACCACTGCAGCAAACAAATTCATAATGTCCAGTTGATGGGGCTGATCAAATAGTGAGAAGGGTCACATTTTGGTACATACAACATACCGAATTTCACCAAATTTTCAAATATAATACCTGAATATCTTTCTGAAGAAATTAATAGAAGTCTAATAAAATTAACCGGTGAACCTTAATTCAACATACTTTTAATTGACTATGTATATATATGCTAACATTTGAACAAGAATCGATACTAAATGATGTGATGATGATGATGCACATTCAGACCCGAAATTTGAGTTTCACGCATGGTGGATGAGAGGGGAAACTTCGACGGCGGTGACAGGAGGATGGGTTGGTAGCCACGCAACTCAAAGACGGCACAAACACGTACGGGTGGAGTAGAAAATAGGGGAAGGTTTCGCACACCGTGGAGGAAGGATTAGCGGTTTCACGAGCCGTCAGAGTAGAGGGAAACAGTCGACGACGGAAAGAGGAAGATGGGTCGGCAGCCACGCAACTCGACGGTGATACAGCGGGGCATGGTGGAGCAGGGAAGAGGTTTGTGCACTTTGCACTCTCCTTTGGCTGGTTCCTCTATTTCTTAATTTTGCGAAATCTGAATTAAATTTGGGTAACTTCACTATAAGGATTGGGGTTAGCGACGGGGCTACATAGATTCAACACTAATTCAGGTTAATTCGGCGTCGGATTGAAGGTCTAGAATGGAATCACAACTATCCTCTCAAATTGCTGTAACTGGAGAAACGACAGACAATTTACCATTGCTATTTTCCGTGTTTTCTGTAGTGCCTCAACTTCTTCTAATTCCAATACTGCCCCATCTTTTTTCACAAAACTACCAATTTGCCCTCACCTATTGGATCTGTTACATGAATTCAACGATTTCGGCCTAGAAATTTTTTTTTTCATAAATATGGATTACATATTTATTAGGTCCTTTCAAAGAAAAACTCTGGCCTCAGTTTAATATTAATAAAAATGCTCTTTCGGGAGAATCGTATATGTATAAAAATATAATAGAGTATCATATATGTCATCAATATTTAACATAAAAAATTCCAAACTTGATAAAAATCATAGACAAAATACCAAAAGAATTTTCACTATATTCAAAATATTTAAAGAGTATCATTTCTATATTCTTACACTCAAGTTAAATATGTTATTTTTCAATAAGTTCACATTCCTATACTAAAAAAATAATAGAGATTATTCTAAAAAATATTCTGAGTGTATAATTCACACTTTGAATACTATTCAAACCTCTAGAAAAACGTTCTTTACTACTAACTTAACGGTTACATCTGTAGCTAAAAATTTCACTTTCTCCCTCATTAGCACAAATGAAATGAAGTGAAACCCCTCCTATTTATAAGTTGATGTCCTTATTATGCATTTCTCAATGCACACAAAATATTCTACGGATTTCTACATTTTTGCAATGTTGCACGACAATGAAAGTTTCTTTTTTAATTTTTTCTACTTTTTAACATATGCAAGCTATTATGCATAGACACATTTCTCCCCTACCTTTTGTTTCAAATTTTTTCAAGCACGGTTTACATAGAGCTAAACCCCCAAAACCACGTAAGTCTTGCCATGAACTTCGAACAATATTATGCATAGAGAAATGCAAATCAATGATATGCCTATTAAGCCAAGACATGGTTGGATTCACATGAAGAACGGTAGTTATTCAGAAAACTAATTAAACTAGTTTACTTAAAGCTCTGTCGGTTAAATTAGCTATATAACTTAGAATGAGTTAATTATCCAGGTAATGAACCCAATAATTAACTTGGTCGAAATTTTAACTAGCTAATCTCATAGGACTTCAGGGTTTATATATACAGACCTAAACTAGTTTAGAACCAGTTGGAAACTAGAAGATTAGGATTTGATTCGGTACTAAACATTCAATTGTGTGAGAACATGTCATTTTACATGGTTAGCTTTCTCTAATTCTCTGCCGTCTAAGTCATTTATCTCTTACTAAACTATTCGTCCCTCTAAAATTAAAGATATCTCTGTCTCACTCTCACTCTCATTAATGTATTTATTTTTCGTATATTAATATAAGGTAATTGTTATGATATTTAAAAGGTGGTCTCTAACTTGTCAAAAAAATTAAAATTAATATTTAATTTAAATGTATAAAAATAAATAATTTTTAAATATTTAAAATTTTATAAAAAGTAATTTAAAAAAATTAAACATCAAATAATAAACACCATAAGCTTCATTCTAATATAAAAACAAAGATTTAAAAAAGCAAGTGATATGGCGATTCATCGGATAAATTGAGTCAGTTGGACGATCCTGCCACTTGTCACTGATTGCTAGTGGAAACCAAAAGACTGATTGACGACACTCAATCGTCGACCAACCGATCACTCGTGATCGACGTTGGTCAATCGATTGAAAGACTAACTGTTTATTGACCAAATCCAATTGTTTGATCGTCTGTCAAATTATCCTGGATGTTCACCTTGCGACTGATAACCGATTTATCTTGATTGATTGATAGATCAAACACTGATAAATCACACTCTTGACTTTTGATTGACAAAGCCAACTGAAAAGCGGCCTACTAACCACAAGTTGACCTTTAATGAAAAATCTTCTCATCCTTCCATGAATGTCCATATAAGATTTCAACTATTTTTACATAATTACTTCTCCATAAAATATTTTTGATCAAGTAAACTTTTTTGGTTTAACATTTGATTCAATTGTACTAAGTTAACATGTTGAGGTATTTATTATTTTTCTCATTTTTTTAATATGATATTTATTTAACGAATATTTTTAAAATCAATAAGTTTTACGAGAAGTAAAATATGGGTAAAGTACTAAATTAGTCCTCTACGTTTGGGTCGAATCCTATTTTGGTCCCTAGTTAAGGTTTAAAGTGTCTTATTTGAATGCAAAAAAATTTCATTTAATTTTAATATAATCCTACCGTGAAGTAATGTTAAATAATTAATGTCACTTTTTCATCAAACCTTAATGTCCTTCCCTAAAAAAGAGGTAAAAATTTGAGAGGCATAGGATTAGTAGCGGATGCATCACTGCAAGTCACTGGCCTTAGTTCCAGCACATGGAGAACATTTTCAGTAACTCACTTTTCACGGAAAAGTTTGTCGGTGGCAACGAGGACAAAGCCATCATCACCTCTACCACGGAAAACTCTTCTCAGCAACCGAAGAGTTTGGTTATATAAGTTTCTATATCTGAAAACTGAGTTTCATTAATTATTTAACATTGGTTTCACAGCAGGACTATATTGAAACTAAATAATTTTTTTTTGAATTCAAATAAGACACTTTAGACTTTAGAAACTAAAATAGGGTTAAACCCAAACACAGGAGACCAATTTAATACTTCACCTAATAAAATAATAACTCTTTTGAACAATTGAGTTATAACCTAATTAATTTTAAATTATAATTATTTTGGAGTTAAAATGTCTCTTTATAACCTTTCCCTTGTTTGTAGTAAGTTCACGTGTAAAATTTACAAAAATATTCTTAGTGATGTTTTTAAACAATGTTGACATTATGTCTAATTCGTTATTGAAAAGTTTTCCAATTAGCAACAAAAATAATAGTTAATGAAAATTATGAATGTACTTATTTTCATAAATTGCACAATATTTCACATAATTCATCACTCTTACAAATGAAGAGCATTTCGTGGTCAATAGTAGTTGCTTCCCTGCAAAGGGAAGAAGAGAATGGAAGATTCATTTGTCGTAATTTTTTTTGAGGATCAATTAAAGAGGGGAATCATCAACTTGTATAAGCAGAGTTGAATGAAATAAATTGTTCCTTCGATTGTAAGAAACCGCAACTTTGTTAGATACTTTGCAATTTTAATCAGAATCTGCTTCTTGCAGGCAACACATTACCACAGAACCAGTATTGGATTCCCAGAATGGGTTATATATATATTAATAAAAGGAATATACTCAAGGCACACACAAAATCGTAGGTCATGTAAGACCAATGAACATTAAACAGGATCAGGTTCTCTCTTCTTTTCTATATTATTGATTTAATTGATATAGTGGTTATTTAACTGAATAAACTATAAGGCTGCGATAACAAGTACGAGACACTGACATATAGATATAAACACAGACATTATATTTAGAGATACTCAATTAATATATTTTGTGTCCTTAGTAAATAAGATATAAATACAGATATTATCTTTAAAGACAATAAATTAATTTATTTTGTATCATTTCTGTTAAAAAGAATACAAAAATACTAACAACAAATATAACTTATCTTTTATTTTTTCTTTCATTACGACTTTACTTTTATTAATTTTTCATAATTCTATTTTTTATCATTATATTTTTTTTAAATTTTTGTATTGAAAAATTAAATTAAACTTTTGTAATTTAATTTTTTATATTCAATTTATTTCTAAATAAAATATAAAATACTAATTTTTAAATTTTTATCTTTTGTATCTTGTTTTTTATATTCTGTTTTCATAATTAAAAGCAGTCTAAACTTTCTAGCAGCGGTTTGTATCCTCAAAGTTCCTTCATAATTAAGCATAACTAAGTACCTCCAAGACAGGTGGATTCTTCATTCTGCAGAACAATTTCTTCAAGGGACTTCCAAATTTTAATTCTCCCCTTCTTCCTTTACAAATGAAACATGATTGTGGTTGAGATATTATTTCAAGTTTTTATATTGTTAATGTATCAAACATTTGGTTGACTCCATAAGTTTAAGATCTCATATTTAACTCTTATGACCCTCCTCAAATATCTCCTAATAAGATTATTAATTCCTAATTTTACTGCATTTGCTAAGAAAATGTACATGAAATATAATCTCTAAGAATATTTATATAAGACAGAATTTTTTTTTGAAGATTAATTTTGTAATAAGTATAATATGTAACTTAAATTATATTCTTTTTTTTATCTTTAAATAGAGAAAATATAGGAAACTAATTTTAGATAGTCAATATTAATCATTTTTTTTTTATTTTAAAAATTTCTCATTTTTTGGATAAGTTAGGATTTAAGATATATAATTTAGAGTTTAGAATTAATGATTATGATTCAAACTGTAGAATTTAAGATAAATAAAATAATTTAAAAAAATTGTTGATATTAAGTAAAAAAATAGCTTTCTAACATTATTCTTTCCAATAAATGACCGAAAATAATTAAGTGATTTGATCCATTTGTTAATTAGTTTGAACTCGATTTACTAGAAGTTAAATTGATAAGTTGACCTCAATTGATAAATAATGATAAAATTTGAACTTTATAATATTAAAACATATGACTCGTGAGGTGATGATTCCTTGATGATGATGATATATTTATAATCGATAGATATAATAATATATATTTCATTATGAAGCTTGACGATTGTTGAAAGCCAAGAACTTGGCGATGTTTGAAGGGAAGCACCAATTGCCGGAAGACACCACTGCTGCCGCTGCAAAAGCTCCAACTGAACTTGACGGTCATGAACCAAAATGAAGAACCCTAAGTTTTCGTTATTTTCCTTTCTCTCTCTTAAATTGTCGTAAAGTCTTTGTCTTCCCTTAAAGTGAATTTATGGACTATATTGTATTTCTTTGATTTTTGGAATATAATTTAATATATTTGAAAAAGAAAAATAAGATATGACAATTTGTATAAATTAATTTGGTTCAAGATGTTTATGTGCAATATAATATAAAAACTATATTATACGTAAGTTGTAGGTGAGTCGAACTTGATGAATATTATTAGGTTTGGCGCTTCATGAATTGAGCTTGAAGTAAGCTAGGGTCGCAATATATTTAGCTCCAGCGTTATATTAGAACTTAGAAGTAATCAAAGGACATAAGATCTAATATAAATTAAACTTACAAATCATATTTAGTTGTCGGTCATCACTTGACACACTTCAGTTATTATTCGATTCGAAATACAAAAAACATTAATTAAACATGACAGTGGCAAGAACAATATCAAACTTGAAGAATAAAATTAAATGTGAAATTAATGAAACTTATAAACCCTTCTCATATTGTGCATCAAATCACTTGTTGCAATTATATTTGGAAATGAATCTTTTCCATTTTTTTAACAATTAAAGGAATAAAATATAATTTTTAATTTTTCAATATTTTTTTTCATTTTTTTTGTTTCACTTATAAAATTAATGGTAAGAAATCATACTTTACTTCCTCAATTATTAAAAAAATTGAGAGAATTCATTCTCATTATATTCTCCTTTTTTGTATGAACTTGCTCCAAGAGTTCACTCCTATTGAGTGAACGTAAGATTGGCAGCAATAACCAAATCTATGGGTATTCTACCCAGTGTAAAATGGATTATGTGCGAGGTAGATGTTTGATTGAGATGGGACAAGATCGGGTTTAGTTAGGGTGTACCCACCCGTACCCGTGATATACATCTTTTAACAAATAAAGATTTGTGTAATTGTTTTTGTTGTTGCTTCCATTTTTCTTCTTCACTGGAAATTGAACCACCTCCGTTCTTTTTCTTCCTCACCAAGATTGAGCCATCACTTCACCATTCTTCTTCTTATAATCACTGAGACACTTATCTCTTCCCCCACCTGGCCACCTTCCTCACTCCTTGTTCTTGCCTCTTCTCCATTCTTCTTCTTTCTCACTGTGCTATCCAGTTTTTCTTCTTCGTCGCTGCACTGAGACGCTGCTATGGTCTTGTTAGATCTACTCGTTGCTATCACTGGAGCTTTTACTCCGGTAGCCATCGCTACTTCCTCTGCCTCTCGTCGGCTATCGCTGATTCGTCGTCGCCAATCCACTTTCTCTAAGTCTGTTGTCATCGATGCTTCCTCTGGTTCCCACTTGCAGATGTGTTTGACGCCTCGCCTCCCTTTCTTCTTTTCCCAACCGTTTGCGGTTCACCAGCGTCACCTTCTCTCCCATCTGTGAATTGTCGGCGTCTCCTCCTCATTCTCTTCTGTCATCCCCCATCTGCGAATCGCCAGCGTCTCTTCCTCCCCATCTGAGGAAACACTGTGCTAAAGCAAGGAGAGAGTAATTGGACACACTCGTGATGCTGCTGCTCGCCTGTCCAAATGCGGGAAACTCAAAGAAGATAATGCTGGTTTCCATCTGCGGAACGTGGGGAAGTAAGGGAGTGAGAACTTAAGGTTCCCAGTAGGATAATACACGAAAAACCTAAGGGGTTTTGCAGCCTAAATCTAAGAGTTCGCGCAGTTGTATCGGTAAGTCACGCAAACAAGTACAAGCACAAGTATATAGCAGAATAGTAAACAAGCACAAAATACAGGAAGTAGAGATAAATCAAAATCACAGAAAAATACAGTAACTAAGTATGATACATGTTTGGTCCTATGCAGGCCATGAGTTCACGCGTCGATTGACTACCCGCAACCGGACGTCATCCGGGACTAAGCCCGAATATGGTTTTTCCAACTGAGTACATTGTGCATACGTGCCTAATGGAAAAAACCACATGCATTCTGGCAACTGGAAATTGTCGCAGAACTTGATGCCATAGTATGATAACAGTTGGAGAAATAGGTTTCAACATAAAGTAGGCATCTCCATATCTTATGGCTCTGGTTCCGTCGGAGCAGAAACTCCTCCTCCCCAAATAATCTCTTAGCATGGTTCTAGTTCCATCAAAATAGATGCTCCTCCTCTCTAGATAATCTCTTAGCACATTGGAATTTATAATTTCCTCTTTTTGTGGTACTTTTCAAATAAACTTTATTTTTAAGGGACTTCACTGCCCTTTTCTTTTATAAATCTTTGTACCCAATCTCTTCTCTTTAAATATCTCAGCCTTTGTCACATTTAGTATTTTATCCTTGTTACTTTTATATATTTTTAATTTTGCCATTTTTTACAAAACTTCTCTTTTTACCGTTTTCTTTAGACGTTTAGTGACGCTTTCACCACTAATGTTAATACTTTACCATTTTACCCTCATATCCTTCTTAACATACCTTTTTATTTTTCTTTAAGTTAATTAACTATTTTTGTATTTTCTTTATACCCAAAATTACCATTTTATCCCCAAATGCTCTAATTTTTTTGTTTAACTTTATTTAGCGTCAAAATTTTACTGGATTAATACTAAAATTTTTCTATGACCAAATTATCTCTAATAATTTTAATTAATTTCAATTTTACCCTCAAGAGCCTAAAGGACTGTTTTATCCTTTATTAATTGATTTACTTATTTTAGTTACTATTTTTTTTACCATTTTACTTCTAACTTTTACTAAAACTTTTATTTAGACCCGAAATTTTATTTTAATTATAATTTTGAACCAAATAATTTATATAATTATTATTTTATCCCTAAAATGATTAAATTTATAATTTTAATTATATCTTCCTTAAATTATATTTTTAGCCCTCTTTTTACCCGAAAATGACCATAACACTTGTTTATTCTTACCTACTTGTTTTATAGCATTAAAACTATTTTTCTAACTTCTTTTAACCCCTGAGCACATTGCTTTTTGGGCTTTTAGGTGTTGAAATTTTCAGAAATATAGTTTTACATTTTTATCCACTTTTATTGACGTTTAAGGCTTGAAACTTAAATCCCAAGTTATCCATTCATTTTCAGCTGTCCCTTACATTTTTCAGAGGCAAATAAGATTCATATATAACTCAAATAATAGTCTAAAATAGAGAAGCATCACCAAATTTTTAGAATAAAAAATCAAGCACAAAATCACCACAAAATAATTTATATGAATATCGAATCAAGCACAAATATATTCTAATTATTTCTAACCCTTAACTCTCCTTTAATTCAGTCATTAGACCTCTCAAATACCAGAAAATGCTCTTACAAAGGTTGAAACACTTTGGGTATGGTGCAGTTTCTGTTTGGCCAAAAGCGTCGCAAAAAGGTGTTAGAATTTAATGACTTTGAGCTTGGATTTGTATAGCTCCTTAGGTGTGCTCTATATGGGCCACTTGGTGCATGAAATTTGAACTCGCACAGTTTCACCGGCAAGTGCACCAGGTCTTCCAAGTAATACATCAGGTGAGTGAGGGTCGATCCCATGAAAATTGTTGGATTGAGCAAGCAATAGTTGTCTTGCAGGACTTAGTCAAGCAAATAGAAAAAGAGTTGTTGTAGTTGAATTCGCATAAACAAAAAAGTAAATAAAAGCAATTAAAGATTGGTAAAGGGATAATATATGGAACTAGTTAAGGCCTCAGAGATGTTCATCTTTCCGAATTAATACTTCTTACTCACTATTTTGACAATGAGTGATTCATTCCATGGAAAACCATTAGTGATTAAAGCCTAATGTCTTAGCGAGTTAGTCTCCCCAGATCTTACTAAAATGCCACATACATGGTCAATTCTTTCAGATCAGAGGGTGAAGTTCAAAACTCTAGTTTAGCGCTACAACATCCTCAATTACCCAAAGCTAACCGGATTTTATGTCACATATCTAATTAGCCCAGGTAAATTGTGATTTAGGAGGAGTGTTTTCAAGATGTAGCCCAAGCGAGATAGCTCTGTAGAGAATCTTGTAGAATAAGGGGTTATGCTGTCGTTCCACTCCAGATTCATGAGATTAAAAATGAAAACAACACCTTAGAAATAAATCAAACATTAATTAAAATAGAAAATTAATAATATTAATCCATAGAAATAAGCAGAGCTCCTAACCTTAACCAGGAGGTTTAGTTACTCATACTTTACAAAAAAAACAAAATAAAAGTAAAAGAAGATCTGTTTGGATCTGAATGTGGTGTACGAAATTGTGATCATCAATGTTGTATTCTTTGTTATTGTATGGAATAATTATAATGGCTCTTTGCTATGTGTGGACACAACTCTGTTCAACTTAACCAGCAAGTATACTGGGTCATCCAAGTAATACCTTACGTGAGTAAGGGTCGATCCCACAGAGATTGTTGGTATGAAGCAAGCTATGGTTACCTTGTAAATCTCAGTTAGGCAGATTAAATGGTTTATGATAAGTTTGAAAATAAATAATAAACAGAAAATAAAATAGTAAATAGTTACTCATATAATTCCATGGTGAGAATTTCAGATAGGCATATGGAGATGCTGTACTCCTCTTGAATCTCTACTTTCTTATTACATTCATCCAATTCTTCTTACTCCTTTCCATGGCAAGCTGTATGTAGGGTGGTGCGCGAAATTGTGAACAATACTTTTTCACAACTCTCATAATCCCTGGTCATGAACCCCAAAAACTTGGTGTTCAATACCATGGCATTACACAACTTCGCACAACTAACCAGCAAGTGCACTGGGTCGTCCAAGTAATAAACCTTACGCGAGTAAGGGTCGATCCCACGGAGATTGTTAGTATTGAAGCAAGCTATGGTCATCTTGTAAATCTTAGTCAGGCAAACTCAAATGGTAATGGTGATGAACGAACATAACACAAAGGTAAAGATAGAGATACTTATGTAATTCATTGGTAGGAACTTCAGATAAGCGCATGAAGATGCCTTCCCTTCTGTCTCTCTGCTTTCCTACTGTCTTCATCCAATCCTTCTTATTCCTTTCCACGGCAAGCTTGTGTAGGGTTTCACCGTTGTCAATGGCTACCTCCCATCCTCTCAGTGAAAGCGATTGCATATGCTCTGTCACAGCATTGCGGAATTCAGCTGTCGGTTCTCGGTCAAGCCAGAATAGAATCCATTGATTCTTTTGCGTCTGTCACTAACGCCC
>NC_029777.3:94443955-94446017 GCF_000817695.3 Arachis duranensis | reverse complement strand
GCTGGAAAGCCCAGGATGTCTACTTTCCAATGCCGTTGAGAGCGCGCCAATTGGGCTTCTGTAGCTCTAGAAAATCCACTTCGAGTGCAAAGAGGTCAAAATCCAACAGCATCTGCAGTCCTTTTTGGTCTCTGAATCAGATTTTTGCTCAGGTCCCTCAATTTCAGCCAGACTATGGTCACCTTGTAAATCTCAGTTAGGCAGATTAAATGGTTTATGATAAGTTCAAAAATAAATAATAAACAGAAAATAAAATAGGATAGAAATACTTATGTAAATTAATGGTGGGAATTTCAGATAGGTGCATGGAGGTGCTGTGTTCCTTTCGAATCTCTACTTTCTCATTACATTCATCCAATCCTTCTTACTCCTTTCCATGGCAAGCTGTATGTAGGGCATCACCGTTGTCAATGGCTACATCCCATCCTCTCAGTGAAAATGGTCCTATGCTCTGTCACAGCACGGCTAATCATCTGTCGGTTCTCAATCAGGTTGGAATATAATCCCTTGATTATTTTGCATCTGTCACTAATGCCCAGCCTTCAGGAGTTTGAAGCTCGTCACAGTCATTCAATACCGGAATCCTACTCGGAATACCACAGACAAGGTTAGACTTTCCGGATTCCCGGAACCCTACTTGGAATACCACAGACAAGGTTAGACTTTCCGGATTCCCATGAATGCCGCCATCTATCTAGCTTATACCACGAAGATTCTGTTGGGGGATCTAAGAGATATGCGCCCGGCCAAAGGTAGAACGGAAGTGGTTGTTAGTCACGCACGTTCATAGGTGAGAATGATGATGAGTGTCACGGATCATCATATTCATCAAGTTGTTGTACAACGTATATCTTGGAATAAGAAGAAAAGAGAATTGAATAGAAAATAATAGTAATTGTATTAAAACTTGAGGTACAGCAGAGCTCCACACCCTTAATCTATGGTGTGTAGAAACTCCACCGTTGAAAATACATAAGTGAAAGGTTCAGGCATGGCCGAATGGCCAGCCCCCCAAAACGTGATCAATAATCTCCTAGGATGAAGAATAAAACAAAACTGAGACCAAAGATGAAACGTGGTCAAAAGACACTGAATACAATAGTAAAATGTTCTATTTATACTAAACTAGCTACTAGGGTTTACATGAGTAAGTAATTGATGCATAAATCCACTTTCGGGGCCCACTTGGTGTGTGCTTGGGCTGAGTTTGATCTATCCACGAGCTGAGGCTTCTTCTGGAGTTGAACACCGAGTTATAGCATGTTTCTGGCGTTCAACTCCAGGTTGTGACGTGTTTCTGGCGTTTAACTCCAGACAGCAGCATGTACTTGGCGTTAAGCGCCACTTTACGTCGTCAATTCCCGAATAAAGTATGGACTATTATATATTTCTGGAAAGCTATGGATGTATACTTTCCAAAACCGTTGAGAGCTTGCCATTTGGAGTTCTGTAGCTCCAGAAAATCCCTTTCGAGTGCAGGGAGGTCAGATTCCAACAGCATGAGCAGTCCTTTTGTCAGCCTTTTTCAGAGTTTTGCTCAAGTCCCTCAATTTCAGCCAGAAATTACCTGAAATCACAGAAAAATATACAAACTCATAGTAAAGTCTAGAAATGTGAATTTAACATAAAACTAATGAAAACATCCCTAAAAGTAGCTTGAACTTACTAAAAACTACCTAAAAAGAATGCCAAAAAGCGTATAAATTATCCGCTCATCACAACACCAAACTTAAATTGTTGCTTGTCTCCAAGCAACTGAAAATCAAATAGGATAAAAAGAAGAGAATATAATATAAATTCCAAAATATCAGTGAATATTAATTCTAATTAGATGAGCGGGACTTGTAGCTTTTGCTTCTGAACAGTTTTGGCATCTCACTTTTTCCTTTGAAGTTCAGAGTGATTGGCTTCTCTAGGAACTTAGAATTTCGGATAGTGTTATTGACTTTCCTAGTTAAGTATGTTGATTCTTGAACACAGCTACTTTTATGAGTCTTGGCCGTGGCCCTAAGCACTTTGTTTTCCAGTATTACCACCGGATACATAAATGCCACAGACACAT
>NC_029777.3:94442390-94443104 GCF_000817695.3 Arachis duranensis | reverse complement strand
TGGAGATGTCTCCTTCTATGATAACTCCAATTGAGTAACATAGATGGCAAATAAGGTGAGGAAAAGCTAGCCTTGCCATGGTGGAGGGCTTTTCGTCTATTTTGTAGATTTCATTGGAGATGACTTCATGAACTTCTACTTCCTCTCCAATCATGATGCTATGAATCATGATGGCCGATCCACAGTAACTTCAGATTGGTTGCTAGTGGGAATGATGGAGCGTTGAATGAACTCCAACCATCCTCTAGCCACAGGCTTGAGGTCCAGTCTTCTTAGTTGAACTGGCTTGCCTTTGGAGTCTCTTTTCCATTGAGCTCCTTCCACACATATGTCCATTAGGACTTGGTCCAACCTTTGAGTAAAGTTGACCCTTCTAGTGTAGGGGCGTACATCTCCTTGCATCATGGGCAAGTGGAACGCCAACCTCACATTCTCCGGACTAAAATCTAAGTATTTCCCCTGAACCATTGTGAGATAATTCTTTGGACTCGGGTTCATACTTTGATCATGGTTCCTAGTGATCCATTCATTGGCATAGAACTCTTGAACCATTAAGATTCTGACTTGTTGCATGGGGTTGGTTAGGACTTCCCAACCTCTCATTCGGATCTCATGTCGGATCTCCGGATACTCATTTTTCTTGAGCTTGAAAGGGACCTCAGGGATCACCTTCTTCTTTGCCACAACATCATAGAAGTGGTCTTGATGGCTTTT
>NC_029777.3:94439073-94442168 GCF_000817695.3 Arachis duranensis | reverse complement strand
TGGTGTTTCGGCCAAGGTGTAGAAGAGGGGGTTTGTGTTGTGTGAAAATAAAGTAGAATGGAAGGGTATATATAGGGAAAGGGGAGAGGGTAGGTTCGGCCATGTAGGGTGGGTTTGGGTGGGAAAGTGTTTTTGAATATTGAAGGTAGGTGGGGTTTATGGGGAAGAGTGGATGGATGTGAGTGGTGAAGGGGGTAATTGGGAAGAGAGATTGAAGTTGTTGGGAAGTGTGACATGGAGAAGAGTGTTATAGGATTAGGAGGTAAGGTGGGAATATGTTAGGTGGGGATCCTGTGGGGTTTACAGATCCTGAGGTGTCAAGGAATCACATCCCTGCACTAAATAGACATACAAAATGCCTTTGCATACCATTCTGGTGTTTAAACGCCGAGGTGATGCACGTTCTGAGCATTCAACGCCCATGTGTAGCATGTTCTGGGCGTTCAACGCCCATGTATAGCATATTTCTGGTGTTGAACGCCAGTTCCATGCTTGTTACTGGCGTTCAGCGCCAGCTTTCCTCAAGGCACATTCTTGGCGTTCAAACGGCAGAATGTTGCTTGTTTCTGGCGTTCAGCGCCAGATTCATGCTCTGTTCTGGCGTTGAACGCCAGCCAGATGCTTCTTACTGGCGTTGAACGCCAGTCTGTCCTCCCTCCAGGGTGTGATTTTTCTTCTGCTGTTTTTGATTCTGTTTTTAATTTTTTTATTTTTTTCGTGACTCCACATGATCATGCACCTAATAAAACACAAAATAACAATAAAATAAAAATAAAATTAGATAAATAAAAATTGGGTTGCCTCCCAACAAGCGCTTTTTTAATGTCATTAGCTTGACAGTGGGCTCTCATGGAGCCTCACAGGTGATCAGGTCAATGTTGTATAGTCCCAACACCAAACTTAGAGTTTGGATATGGGGTCTTAACTCCAAACTTAGTGTTTGGTTGTGGCCTCCCAACACCAAACTTAGAGTTTGACTGTGGGGGCTCTTCTTGACTCTGAACTGAGAGAAGCTCTTCATGCTTACTCTCTTTTGTCACAGAGGGATGGCCATGTGCCTTAAACACAAGGTAGTACCCATTCAATTGTAGGACTAATTCACCTCTGTTGACATCTATCACAGCTCCTGCTGTAGCTAGGAAAGGTCTTCCAAGGATGATGCATTCATCCTCTTCCTTCCTAGTATCTAAGATTATAAAATCAGCAGGGATGTAAAGGCCTTCAACCTTTACTAACACGTCCTCTACTATTCCATAAGCTTGTCTCACTGACTTGTCTGCCAATTGTAATGAGAACAAGGCAGGTTGTACCTCAATGATCCCCAGCTTCTCCATTACAGAGAATGGCATAAGATTTATCCCTGACCCCAGATCACATAGAGCTTTTTCAAAGGTCAATGTGCCTATGGTACAAGATATTAAGAACTTGCCAGGATCTTGTCTCTTTTGAGGTAAAATTTGCTGAATCCAGGTATCTAGTTCATAGAGTTTTCTGAATCCAAGTATCTAGTTCACTAATGAGCAAGGGAGGTTCACTTTCCCAAGTCTCATTACCAAACAGCTTGGCATTCAGCTTCATGATAGCTCCTAAATATTGAGCAACTTGCTCTCCAGTCACATCTTCATCCTCTTTAGAGGATGAATATTCTTCAGAGCTCATGAACGGCAGAAGGAGACTTAATGGAATCTCTATGGTCTCTAGATGAGCCTCAGATTCCTCTGGATCCTTAATAGGAAACTCCTTCTTGCTTGAAGGACGTCCCAGGAGGTCTTCCCCACTAGGATTTTCGTCCTCCTCCTCCCTAGTGTATTCGGCCACTTTGATCAAATCAATGGCCTTGCACTCTCCCTTTGGATTCTCTTCTGTATTACTTGGAAGAATACTAGGAGGAGTTTTAATGACTTTCTTACTCAGCTGGCCCACTTGTGCCTCCAAATTTCTAATGGAGGATCTTGTTTCATTCATGAAACTATGAGTGATCTTAGAGAGGCTCGAAACCAAAATAACTAAGTCAAAAAGACTCTGCTTAGAGGTTCCAATATTCCTTTGAGAAGATAGGAATTGTGGTCTGTTATTAAACCTATTCTGGTTCCTTTTACCTTGATTGTTATTGAAACCTTGCTGAAGTTTCTGTTGATCCTTCCATGAAAGGTTAGGATGGTTCCTCTATGAAGTGTTGTAGGTGTTTCCATAGTGTTCTCCCATGTAATTCACTTCCTCCATGGTGGTTTGATCAGGATAATAAGCTTCTTAAGTTCTTGAGCCTCTTCAGGCGTTTTCTTTAGGTGAATAGATCCACCTGCAGAATGGACCAATGACATTTTTGAAAACTCAGATAGACCATAATAGAATATATCTAATATGGTCCATTCTGAAAACATGTCAGATGGACACCTTTTGGTCAACTGCTTGTATCTTTCCCAAGCTTCATAGAGGGATTCACCATCTTTTTATTTGAAGGTCGGAACATCCACTCTAAGCTTGCTCAGCTTTTGAGGAGGAAAGAATTTATCCAAGAAGGTCGTGACCAGCTTATCCCAGGAGTCCAGGCTATCCTTAGGTTGTGAATCCAACCATATTCTAGCTCTGTCTCTTACAGCAAAAGGGAAAAGTATGAGCCTGTAGACTTCAGGATCTACTCCATTCGTCTTTACAGTCTCACAAATCTGCAAGAACTCAGTTAAAAACTGGTAAGGATCTTCAGATGAAAGTCCATAAAACTTGCAGTTCTGTTGCATTAAAGCAACTAGTTGAGGCTTAAGCTCAAAATTATTGGCTCCAATGGCAGGAATGGAGATGCTTCTTCCATCAAATTTGGACTTTGGCTTTGTGAAGTCACCAAGCATTCTCCTTGCATTGTTGTTGTTGGGTTCGGCTGCCATCTCCTCTTGTTCGAATATATCTGAAAGGTTACCTTTAGATTGTTGTAATTTAGCTTCTCTTAGTTTCCTCTTCAGAGTCCTTTCAGGTTCGGGATCAATTTCAACAAGAGTGCTTTTTTCCTTGTTCCTGCTCATATAAAAGAGAAGAAAACAAGAAAAGAAGAGGAATCCTCTATGTCACAGTATAGAGATTCCTTTATGTTAGTAGAAAAA
>NC_029777.3:94437485-94438914 GCF_000817695.3 Arachis duranensis | reverse complement strand
CGAAAATAATTTTGAAAAAGAGGTTAGTATTTTCGAAAATTAAAGATAAGATATAATTAAAATTAAAATTTAAAACAAAAAGAATTTTTGAAAAAGAGATGGGATATTTTCGAAAATTGGAGAGGGAAAAGTGGTTAGGTGGTTTTGAAAAAGATAAGAAACAAACAAAAGTCAAATAGTTTAGTTGAAAAAGATATTAAAATCAAATTTGAAAAGATAAAAAGATAAGAAGTTAAGATAGAAAAGATAAAAAAAAGATTTTAATTTTTAATTTTAAAATTACTTACTTCACTAACAAGAAACTACAAGATAAGATTCTAGAACTTAAAGATTGAACCTTTCTTAGCAAGAAAGTAACAAACTTCAAATTTTTGAATCAATCACATTAATTATTAAAGAGTTTTCGAAAATTTGATATAAAGATAAGAAAAAAGATTTTGAAATTATTTTGAAAAATATTTTTAAAATTTTCGAAAAATAGAAAAAAAATGAAAAAGATATGATTTTTGAAAAAGATTTTGAAAAGATAAGATTTTTAAAATTGAAAATTTGACTTGACTTGTAAGAAACAACTAATTTTGAAAATTTTTGACTAAGTCAACTCAAATTTTCGAAATTTTAAGAGAAAAAAGGAAAAGATATTTTTTTGATTTTTGAATTTTTAATGATGAGAGAGAAAAACACAAAAATGACCCAAAACATGAAAATTTTGGATCAAAACACAAGATGCATGCAAGAACACTATGAATGTCAAGATGAACACCAAGAACACTTTGAAGATCATGATGAACATCAAGAATATATTTTTGAAAAATTTTTAATGCAAAGAAAACATGCAAGACATCAAACTTAGAAATCTTTAATGCATGGACTCTAACAAATGAAAAATGCATATGAAAAACAACAAACAACACAAAGCAAGAAAACATCAAGATCAAACAAGAGGACTTGTCAAGAACAACTTGAAGATCATGAAGAACACCATGAATGCATGAGTTTTCGAAAAATTAATGCATAAATTTTAAAAACATGCAATTGACACCAAACTTAAAAATTGACTCAAGACTTAAACAAGAACACAAAATATTTTTGGTTTTTATGATTTTATGATTTTTTTGTATTTTTATTAATAATTTTTTTTCGAAAATATTTTTGGAAAAACGAAAAAGAAAAGAAAATTTTGAAAAAGATTTTTTGAAAAGTTTTTTTTTGAAAAGAAAATTACCTAATCTGAGCAACAAGATGAACTGTCAGTTGTCCATACTCGAACAATCCCCGGCAACGGCGCCAAAAACTTGGTGTACGAAATTGTGATCATCAATGTTGTATTCTTTGTTATTGTATGGAATAATTATAATGGCTCTTTGCTATGTGTGGACACAACTCCGTTCAACTTAACCAGCAAGTGTACTGGGTCATCCAAGTAATA
>NC_029777.3:94436432-94437346 GCF_000817695.3 Arachis duranensis | reverse complement strand
GGAATCTTACTCGGAATACCACAGACAAGGTTAGACTTTCCGGATTCCCATGAATGCCACCATCTATCTAGCTTATACCACGAAGATTCTGTTGGGAAATCTAAGAGATATGCGCCCGGCCTAAGGTAGAACGGAAGTGGTTGTCAGTCACACACGTTCATAGGTGAGAATGATGATGAGTGTCACGGATCATCATATTCATCAAGTTGTTGTACAACGTATATCTTGGAATAAGAAGAAAAGAGAATTGAATAGAAAATAATAGTAATTGTATTAAAACTTGAGGTACAGCAGAGCTCCACACCCTTAATCTATGGTGTGTAGAAACTCCACCGTTGAAAATACATAAGTGAAAGGTTCAGGCATGGCCGAATGGCCAGCCCCCCAAAACGTGATCAATAGTCTCCTAGGATGAAGAATAAAACAAAATTGAGACCAAAGATGAAACGTGGTCAAAAGACACTGAATACAATAGTAAAATGTTCTATTTATACTAAACTAGCTACTAGGGTTTACATGAGTAAGTAATTGATGCATAAATCCACTTCCGGGGCCCACTTGGTGTGTGCTTGGGCTGAGTTTGATCTATCCACGAGCTGAGGCTTCTTCTGGAGTTGAACGCCGAGTTATAGCATGTTTCTGGCGTTCAACTCCGGGTTGTGACGTGTTTCTGGCGTTTAATTCCAGACAGCAGCATGTACTTGGCGTTGAGCACCACTTTACGTCGTCAATTCCCAAATAAAATATGGATTATTATATATTGCTGGAAAGCTCTGGATGTCTACTTTCTAACGCCGTTAAGAGCGCGCCATTTGATGTTCTGTAGCTCCAGAAAATCCATTTCGAGTGTAGGGAGGTCAGATTCCAACAGCATCAGCAGTCCTTTTGTCAGCCTTTTTCAGAGTTTTGCTCAA
>NC_029777.3:94434618-94436292 GCF_000817695.3 Arachis duranensis | reverse complement strand
AAAATAATAAAAATATAATAAAAACTAACTAAAACATACTAAAAACAATGCCAAAAAGCGTATAAATTATCTGCTCATCACAACACCGAACTTAAATTGTTGCTTGTCCCCAAGCAACTGAAAATAAAATAGGATAAAAAGAAGAGAATATACTATAAATTCCAAAATATCAATGAATATTAATTCTAATTGGATGAGCGGGACTTGTAGCTTTTTGCTTCTGAATAGTTTTGGCATCTCACTTTTTCCTTTGAAGTTCAGAATGATTGGCTTCTCTAGTGATTACCTAAAAACAATGCCAAAAAGCGTATAAATTATCCGCTCATCAGAATGTCTATATACCTATGTGATATTTTCTTTAAATAGTAAAAGCTAAACCTAAAAGATGTTAATTTTAAATTTAAAAGTTACAAGGATAAGACTAGATAAGCTAAAAAGTGCTAAAATCCACTTTGGGGCCCACTTGGTCATGTGCTTCGTATGGTGCTTGGCGTTCAACTTGGGTTTTGGGCATTGAATGCCCACTGCGGGGTGAGTTCGTTGGCCTTCTGCTCCCGAGCTGGCGTTGAACGCCAGTTTTGGGCATTCAGCGCTAAGGGTTCCTCCTTCTTGGGCGTTAAACACCAGGTGTGGACATTTAACGCCAGTTTTGGCAGTGATTCTGGAAAAGAAGTATAGACTATCATATATTTATGAAAATCCCTGGAAGTTAGCTTTCTGACACTATTGAGACGGCATCAATTGAACCTCTATAACTTAAGATATGCTCGTTAGAATACACGGAGGTCAGGATTGACAACATCTGCTATCCTTTCTTCATCTCTGAATAAGATTCTGCCAAATTCGCCCAAAATTCACCTAAAATCATAAAAAAATACAAAAACTCAAAGTAGCATCCAAAGATGATTTTTGCACTAAAATATAGCAAAAATTGATAAAATCTAACTAAAAAAAACTAGAAAATACAATGAAAAAGGGTATAAGATGCTCACGCATCAGCTTCAAGTGAGGTTTTCCAAACACATAGGAGGACAAGAATTCATCATGATCATTTATGAAAAAGCAGAAAAGAATAGAGAAGGAACAAGAGCTCACCTTGCTGAAATTTTGGTAAAAACTTGAGAATTAGTGAAAACGGGCAAGAAATTTTGTTTGTATGGTTTGGATTCTTGAAGAACACATGAAGAACAATAGAAGAGCTGCTAGAGTGAAGGCTGAAATGCAGAAGGAAGGTGTATGATGAGCGGATAATTTATACGCTTTTTGGCATTGTTTTTAGTATGTTTTTGGTATGATCTAGTTAGTTTTTAGTATATTTTTATAAGTTTTTAGTTAAAATTCACTTTTCTGGACTTTACTATGAGTTTGTGTGTTTTTCTGTGATTTCAGGTATTTTCTGGCTGAAATTGAGGGTCCTGAGCAAAAATCTGATTCAGAGACTGAAAAGGACTGCAGATGCTGTTAGATTCTGACCTCCCTGCACTCGAAGTGGATTTTCTGGAGCTACAGAAGCCCAATTGGCGCGTTCTCAACGGCGTTGGAAAGTAGACATCCTGGGCTTTCCAGCAATATATAATAGTCCATACTTTGCTTAATATTTGATGGCCCAAATCGGCGTGGCAAATCAGCCTCAGAATTTCCAGCGTTTAACGCTGGAACTGGCATAAAACTTGG
>NC_029777.3:94433442-94433812 GCF_000817695.3 Arachis duranensis | reverse complement strand
GCTTCAAGCCGACAATCTCCGTGGGATCGACCCTTGCTCACGCAAGGTATTACTTGGACGACCCAGTTCACTTGCTGGTTAGTTGTGCGGAGTTGCAAAAGTGTGATTGCAATTTCGTGCACCAAGTTTTTGGGGCCGTTGTCGGGGATTGTTCGAGTTTGGACAACTGACGGCTTATCTTGTTGCTTAGATTAGGACTGTTTATTTTTGTTGGTTTAGAGTCTTTTAGTTGAGTCTAGTTCATATTTTAAGTTTGGTGTCAATTGCATGCTTTTGTTTTCTTTTAGTTTTTTTCGAATTTGCATGTCCTTAGTTTCTTTTTGATCTTTAAAAATTCTAAGTTTGGTGTCCTCTTTGTGTTTTTCCCTTA
>NC_029777.3:94432554-94433230 GCF_000817695.3 Arachis duranensis | reverse complement strand
ATTCAGTTCTCAATTTGCTTTGATCTTATTTTCTTTTTGATTTTTGATTTTTTTATTTTAATTTCCTTTTGTTTTATTTTATTTTTTTTCGGTTAATTCAAAAAAAAAAACAAAATTTATCTATTTGCAATCCATATCATTTCCCTTTATCCATTGTGGACTTAAGTGGGATTGATCAGTCCAAAAGGACTCTGGGGTCATATGCTAACCCCATTACAGCTGCATATGGGAGTAGCATCATATGCTAACCCCATTACAGCTGCATATGGGAATAGCATTTGTACACCTCCCATCAAAGCAAGCAGCTTTGAGCTAAATCCTCAACTCATTATCATAGTGCAGCAAAATTGCCAGTATTCCGGTCTTCCACAGGAAGAGCCTACTGAGTTTCTGGCACAGTTCCTACAAATTGCTGACACAGTACATGATAAAGAGGTAGACTAGGATGTCTACAGACTATTATTGTTTCCATTTGCTGTAAAAGATAAAGCTAAAAGGTGGTTGAATAACCAACCTACAACAAGCATAAAGACATGGAAACAGTTATCAGACAAATTCCTGAATCACTTTTACCCCCCAAAGAGGATGACACAGCTAAGGCTAGACATCCAAGGCTTTAAACAAGAGGATAATGAATCCCTTTATAATGCCTGGGAGAGGTATAGAGGTATGCTAA
>NC_029777.3:94429727-94430072 GCF_000817695.3 Arachis duranensis | reverse complement strand
GACATTACCATTTGAACTAATGTGTGATGCCAGTGACCATGCCATTGGTGCAGTGTTGGGACAGAGGCATAACAAGCTTCTTCACGTCATTTATTATGCCAGCCGTGTTCTAAATGACGCACAGAAAAATTACACAACCACAGAAAAAGAGTTACTTGCAGTGGTCTATGCCATTGACAAGTTTAGATCCTATCTAGTGGGTCCAAAGTGGTTGTGTACACTGACCATGCTGCTCTTAAATACTTACTCACAAAGCAGGATTTAAAACCCAGGCTTATCAGATGGGTGTTGCTTCTGCAAGAGTTTGATATAGAAATAAGAGACAGAAAAGGGACAGAGAACCAA
>NC_029777.3:94427535-94428388 GCF_000817695.3 Arachis duranensis | reverse complement strand
AAAAATGAAGGAATTCACAGAGTTACAGAAGGATTCAGCTCAAAAAGCAGAGAAAAAGAGCTTACCGGCGAAAAAACGCCAGTAAGGGGCATTTTGGGCGTTAAACGCCAGAATGGGCACCATTATGGACGTTTAACGCCAGTAAAGGTGCCATTTTGGGCGTTAAACGCCAGAATGGGCACCATTCTGGGCGTTTAACGCCAGGTGTGCAGCATCCTGGGCGTTTTAGAAATACGCCCAGTAATAAAGGAATTCTGGCGTTTAACGCCAGCCAGGGCACCTGGCTGGGCGTTAAACGCCCAAAAGGGGCAACAAATGGGCGTTAAACGCCAGAATGGGTGCCATTCTGGGCATTTAACGCCAGAAAGGTGGGGGGACCAAGATTTTGTTTTCAAATCAATTTTTTTCAAACTTTCCTTTTCCTACCCATACTTTTCTACATAAATGCATCTCAACCTTTCATCATTCACTTTCAAATTTTCAAAAATCTAAAATCATTCTTCAAATCTCTTAAATCAATCCCAAATCTTGTTCAAAAACTCACCCTTCTCTCAAATTCTTTCCATATCTTCTCAAATTTTCTTTCAAATTTTTCTTTTTTTTCGAAATCTCTCCTCCCCACTTTATAAATACACGTTTGGCCCCCTAATTCCCCCACACCATTCAAATTTGCTCTTCTCTTCTCTCTCTTCTTTCCTTTCTTTTGCTTGAGGACAAGCAAACCTCTAAGTTTGGTGTGCTTTTCCGTGATCACTAAGCCAAGATTCATCAAGATCATGGCTCCTAAGGGAAAACAAACCAATTTAAGAGAAAAGAAAGAGAATAATCCAAAGAATCTTTGGAATCAAGAGAA
>NC_029777.3:94425607-94426702 GCF_000817695.3 Arachis duranensis | reverse complement strand
GCTTACCCAAGCTTGATCTCCTTGCTCTGTAAAGAGGCTGGGGTAAAGATGGGAGTAGATGAATTCATACCCATTGAACATCCAATCACCAAGAAGTCAATGGAAGGACAAATGCAAGACAACTCTATCAAAAGGAGGGCGCAGGAGTTCCTCCCTGAATTTCCTGAAATTGGCTACTGGGCTAGCCTAGAAGCATCTATCACCAAGTTGCAAGAGACTATGGAGCAGTTGAAGGAAGAACAGCAGAATCAGAACTGCATGCTCTGCAAATTGCTGAAGGAACAAGAGAAGCAAGGGCGTGAACTCCAAGAGTTGAAACGCCAAAAGCTCTCATCTCAAGTTGAGGGAGCATCCACTTCTCAAACTCAAGGTTGTTGAGTCCTAACTCCGTGAAAACCTCTATCATTAGGAGCCTATTTAAATTTTTTTTTTGTTTTCTATTTTTATTTTCCAGTCTAATCTTATATCTATTTTTGAGTCTTGTTCTTATTTCATAATTAATAAAATTTAAAATTCATGTCCTAAAGCTATGAATGTCCTATGAATCCATCACCTCTCTTAAATGAAAAATGCTTTAATCACAAAAGAACAAGAGAAGTACAGGATTTCGAAATTTATCCTTGAAACTAGTTGAATTAGTTTGATGTGGTGACAATACTTTTTATTTTCTGAATGAATGCCTGAACAGTGCATATGTCTCTTGAATTTGTTGTTTTCAGAATGTTAAAAAATTGTTGGCTCTTGAAAGGATGAGGAAAAAGAGAACTGTTATTGAGGATCTAAAAAACTCATTTAATTGATTCTTGAAGCAAGAATTGAGGATCTAAAAAATCATCTAATTGATTCTTGAAGCAAGAAAAAGCAGTGGATACAAAAAAAAAATTTCGAAAAAAAAAAGAGAGAAGAAAGAAAGAGAAAGAAAAAGAAAGAAATAAAGTTGTGATCCAAGGCAAAAAGAGTGTGCTTAAGAACCCTGGACACCTCTAATTGGGGACTCTAGCAAATCTGGGTCACAATCTGAAAAGGTTCACCTAATTATGTGTCTGTGGCATGTATGTATCCGGTGGTAATACTGGAAAACAGAGTGCTTTGGGC
>NC_029777.3:94408443-94425400 GCF_000817695.3 Arachis duranensis | reverse complement strand
TACTAGTCCCGCTCATCTAATTGGAGCTAAGTTTCCTTGATATTTTGGAGTCTATAGTATATTCTCTTCTTTTTATCCTATTTTGATTTTCAGTTGCTTGGGGACAAGCAACAATTTAAGTTTGGTGTTGTGATGAGCGGATAATTTATACGCTTTTTGGCATTGTTTTTAATATGTTTTTGGTATGATCTAGTTAGTTTTTAGTATATTTTTATTAGTTTTTAGTTAAAATTCACTTTTCTGGACTTTACTATGAGTTTGTGTGTTTTTCTGTGATTTCAGGTATTTTCTGGCTGAAATTGAGGGTCCTGAGCAAAAATCTGATTCAGAGACTGAAAAGGACTGCAGATGCCGTTGGATTCTGACCTCCCTGCACTCGAAGTAGCTTTTCTGGAGCTACAGAAGCCTAATTGGCGCGCTCTTAACGGCGTTGGAAAGTAGACATCCTGGGCTTTCCAGCAATATATAATAGTCCATACTTTGCCCAAGATTTGATGGCCCAAACTGGCGTGGCAAATCAGCCTCAGAACATTGTATCAGTACCTTATGACCTCATGACACTTTACACCTTTCTTTGTGTACTTTCCACGGCATGAGTCTCTAAACCCCATGGTTGGGGGTGAGGAGCTCTGCTGTGTCTTGATGGATTAATGCAATTACTACTGTTTCTTATTCAATCATGCTTGCTTCCGTTCTAAGATATCACTTGTTCTTAAACCGGATGAATGTGATGATCCGTGACACTCATCATATTCTCAACTATGAACGCGTGCCGGACAACCACCTCCGTTCTACCTTAGATTGAGTAGATATCTCTTGGATTCCTTAATCAGAATCTTCGTGGTATAAGCTAGAATTGATGGCGGCATTCAAGAGAATCCGGAAGGTCTAAACCTTGTCTGTGGTATTCTGAGTAGGATTCAATGATTGAATGACTGTGACGAGCTTCAAACTCCCACTACAAGAAAAACACCCATTCAGGTACACTTGAAAAGTGTAGCCAAAAGTGAAAAAAAATGATGCCTTAGGCTACGGCTACGCTTTTTGGGCTACGGCTACGCTTTTCAGGGTGATTCCTATTCGGCCGTTGCCTATTCTCAAAGGCTACGCTTTTCTGCACCAAGGGCTACGCTTTTGGCGTTTGGGAATAGGCTACGCTTTTCAAGTGATGCTGTCTAGGACCAAAGGCTACGCTTTTCAGCTTTCATTTTTCCAGAATAGACTACGCTTTTCAACGCTACTGCATCACTTGTAAAGCGTACCCACATTGTATATCATAGCTACTTTTTATAAGCGTAGCCTTAGGTCCCTTTTTTTTGTATACTATAGCTACTGTATATAAGTGTAGCCTTAGGTCCCTCATTGTTTTTTTTTATTTTTTGTATATATATAAAATTTTTTTCTAAAACCTAATATTTAATAATATAATTATATATAATCCTATCATTTTAATTAAATTAGTAAAATATTATAAAATAAAAATAATATATAATAATACAATCCAATATTCTTTAAATAATAAAAATTATCCTAAAACAAAATTTCGGTTGCCATAATAAATTAGCAGCCATAAGATCTTCTATTTGGGAATAATACAAGAAAACCCCAAGACTCAAACCAAAGTCCTGGGGCATCATTTGGAGGCAGTAACAAAGCAAGGTTTTCAGGAAAAATCTACAGCTCGCATCCCAGCATTTCTCAAACAAGAAAAGAAGACTTCAAACAAAGAAAGCATTTTGAAAAAGGAAAGTAGAAACACAAAAATCATCAAAGCCACTATCTATCTACAGTCTACCAACAAAGAGCATTGTCAACAACACCAAGCAGAAAATCGTCAAAAACATAATCTTTTGCAGAGTCAAGCAAAAACCCTAAAAAGTATCAAGAGGAAGTCAAGAAAATGCACTCCAAGCAAAAAGCAAACTATAGGTATCATTATCTCCCACAAATGTACAGCAACAAGGATCTTTTGAAATTAAGTAGCAAGAGACAGTTTTTCCAAAAATAACAGCCAGAAGCAACAATAAAACATGCAAACCCCTGGGAAACCGCAAAGAAGAAACACCAGGAATACACGAAGAAGAAAAAACACATTACATCGACAAGAAAACACAAGATCATAAGAAAGGTTCAAACTTTTTCGACATTCAAGCAAATATCAACAATTTACCAGAGAATTAAAGACAAAGCAAAACGAAAAGAAAATGGAACCAACCTGGAAAAAAGCAGGAAGCTTCAGAAAAGTTGGAGATGGAGAGACGGAATCACTGATCACTGAACGACGCCACAACGCAAGAAAAGCAAAATGTGGGGGAAAGACAGAGAGCAAGAGAACGAAGGGAGAAGTTAAAAAGAGGAGCGAATAAGGGAAACCGTTTTCTGATCACAAATTCAAAATAAAAGGCCACAAGGAAAAACGGGGCAATTAATACCAATTAGTGAAGGTATTAAACCCTCGCACGTTCCCAAAAGCGCTGATATAAAAGCATGCGCTTTTTGAGAAAAATGTTCCACATTCAAAAAGCTTCTACAAAGGAATCGACAAAATCCTTAAGTTCGGCTTCACTAGAGAAGGACCGAAGTCAAGGACTCGACCTCAAAAAAAAAGACCGAGCTCAAGCAGGGGCACTATTCATACCCTGGGTTGAGCTGTCCGAGCCGGGATGTTCAGTAGCAAAGTGACCGACCTCTTTAGGTCAAGCGGACTGACTTCTTCGTAAAGAACTTGGCCAAATCGACAAGAAAGCCCAAAGAAGGGCCCAACTCAAGGAATACGACCCCGATCCAAAGGCAGCCCAAGCCTATAGAGATAAGGGCGGTTCCATGGAAGATAAGCTAACCTCGACAAAAGATAAGATAAGATAAGATAACTAACTTATCTTATCCAAAGAAGGTCACATCTCACTATTATAAATACACTGGAGCACCCAGGTATAACTCATACTCTGATTCTATTCAATACCTACTTAATACCCTTGCTAACTTAAGCATCGGAGTCCCTTGCAGGTACCCCACCCTCCAGGGACGAAGGATCAGCACTACCACCAAGTCTAACAAGTCGGACACAACCGCTCCAACCAGCACAGAAGATCTCGTTTGAGATCGACCTCCAGTTTTAGGTAACCCTCGGAACAAAAGCTGAATCTGAATTATATATCAGCAGAAAAACCACAAGAGAAGGACAGGTCAGAAAAGTCTATACTTGTTAACAATAATTTAGAAACAAGTTAATCAGATTTATATTTTGTAACTCATAAACATAGATATATCTAACTGATTTGGATATATATGTGCATTGTGTATTCAAGTTCACCCTTCAACTCAACGCAGAAAAAGCAAAAAGAATAGCAATCTAATGCAGCAACAAGCAGGGGAATGAATGTTAATGCTACCAGCTAAAGATCCTTCACTCTTTGGAAAATCAAGTTCTTCCTCAACGAGAAAATAAAAATGACAAAAAAAAGAAAACAGAGAAGGAAGAAGACTGACAAACACAAGATCCATTCAGCTTGCGCTAGTTGAGTCAGACAGCACGTCAGAAATTGAAGCAGAGTATTGACAGTTAAAAAATTAGCTGCATAAGTGTCATAATATTACCATATGAAAGTGTCCATCTAAATTCTACAATATATATTCTCCCATTTCAGCAGAAATTGGAACACTCAATTGACTGCAATCACTGCATATGTCTCAAATCAAGCTTGGGTTCCCAAATCTCAGAATTCACAGGTACTTCAAGTTATTGATTCAATCAACAAAGCAATTTAAAAGCATAAGAATAATCCTCTCTTGAGAATACTCTGCTCTCTTTAAAAGTGAAATTTAAACAAGAAAAAATCAACAATAACAATAATAACAAAAATAAGAATAATAATTCAGCTGACACATGGTGAAATTTACATTGGTGATTTTAGTTTGATCTGACAGTCCACAAATAAACAATGCAGAATACAGAAGCTAAAACCTCCAATTAAAAACCCTAAAATCTAAACCCAAAACCTCTCAAATTTCACAGAACCATCATCATCATCGGGTGCTTACCTCGCTTGTTAGGGATCGATGCTTTGACTCATCGGAAACCTTGATGCTTTACAGCAGAGCAGAGAAGCGGTCGGGAGAGAGCACACAGTTTCTTCGACACTTCACAGAGAGGGTGAGTGAGAGAGAGCGAGAGAATGAGCGAGAAGAAGAAAATGAGGCACAGAATTCTTACTTGGTGAGCGCGGTAATGAGCGGCGACGGTGAACCAAGAAACACATAACTCAATGCAAGTGGTAGTGACTAATTACACAGCTTGAGCTTGTGACCTAGAAATGACTTGGAGAAACTTAAATCATTGCTCCAAGGCTCCCTTCCATATCCAGTATACAAACAATTTAGGAAAAAAAATAAAAAAGCCAGCAATGAAGAAATATATATCTGAAATATTATCAAAATTTCACAAATTAATCATGATAAGTTAATTTTTCACCTAATAAAATAAAAAATATTTCTCCAGGTACTCCGCATAATTCATGTTTTTACATTATTGTAACAGTTCTATGATTTATTACCTTTGAATAATAGAAAAGATATAATGGAATAATGACATGCAATTGAATATAATTGAGGTATGAATGGACAGTTAAGCTACTTTTTTGCACATGAATCAGATACATACAGCATAATAAGCTTAAGAATGATTATGATTTATGAAGTAGCACTTCACACGGTAGAGTTATGTAACTTATATCTAATGGGAACTCAACCCCAACCCCAACTTGTTATGATACTATTAATCAAATCTCAGTAAAACCCAAATTACTGTCTGCATTCTCACATCAAAGCACATGGAAAAAAAATTAAATTCAAACAAAATCCAAACAACAAAATTAAAATTAACCTAGAGACTTTGTAGAGTGAGTTTTCTGGTCTGTTAGTTGTAACAACAAATTAGTTAAACAATCTTGGAAAACTGGATTCAAAAAAGCGATATGTTTCAAAAATGAGTTCTTCGCAGTGTTCTATTGGTTATATTTTCCACCACCACCGTTTCACTACCTGAACCAGAACCACCATTCCCAAGAGCAAGAGTAGTCTTTATTACTTCTTTACCTTCCAATAATTCCATGGAACCTAAGACTGGTTCTGTTGTTGCTTGCCTTTTATCGCTGAAATTGAACTCAATGGTGCAAGAATTTTGACGTCTGAATCTAGGTACAAGATTGGAGTTATGTATTGGTGTTGGTTTATCTGTAAAAGACACAGAACTTGATGAATTATTGTTAAAAGTGTAGGACTTTGCATTCCAACTATTGTTGTTGCTCCAATAATCCTGAGCTTCTTGTTTGGTTTGGTGAAGACACTGGCATAGCCTATTCCATTTCCTTTTCAACTGGTTAATTCATCCTGAAATTTAATACATTCAATTATTATTCATAAGCCATCACTGATCACTAAACTTAATTTATTTGTTTGTTTAACTAATACCTTCTGATGATTTGTTTCGGTGGTATGAGGCTGAAGCCATAAAGGTAACGTTTTCTTGTGGCCTGGTCTGAGAAATTGAGATTTCTTTTCATAATTTGAGGCACATTCTTCACAGCAATTGAGCTTTGTTTCCATTACACTACTGGCCAAAAAATAATCTTCAATAAATAAACTAACATCCAAAATTAAACAAAATAATGATAAATCATTTGATTGATGATGATAAATCACTATTGGTTCATAATTGATACCAATAATAACAAGAAGGGTTGCATGCATAGTTTAGAAAAGATTTCCTTTTCTGGTGTTATTATTATTCTTTCTTTTGATAAAGTAAAAGTTGTGTGTTCCCCGAACTGAGTATCATGTGAATGCGTAATGTTAAATTAAGAGGTTTATGCACTGACAAAATAAAGCGAAGCAGAAAAATGGTTTCTCTGCACAGGAGCCAATCAAGGAAATAAGATTTAGGTGGTTTAGTCTGCTCAATATGTCCACTTCCATGTCCTGATTTTATATCTGTACACCATAACCAACATAAAAATAAAAACAATAATCAATCAGATAAATAACCAATTAAATCTTGTTTGCCTACAGAAAAATACAGCTTAATTCTTTAGTTTTCAGATGAATTCCTGGTTTATATGATTAACGAGAATTTAAATTGGTAATCAAATTTCCATGTAACACACCCAAAGCAAAGAAAACATAACCAAAAAAGGCATCAGAGAGGAATATAGCTTGAAGCTGGAAATTGAAAGCAGCCACTATATTCAAGGAATGCGTATGAACCAAGACATAAATCAGAATATTTCAGTGTGAAACCTGTTCTTTTCACTAATTTTTCCTTAAGATACTAAACTAATTGAAAACCTAAAATTAGAACCCAAAACCCCCAAAATTTCACAGAACCAATTAAAAATTGATACATACATTCTCTATCTCAATTAACCACTATCAAAACCATATACACCTTCAAACTGAAAAGTGAGAGCGAGTTACAGAATGAGCGAGAAAGAGAGGATACAGAACAGAGAATGCTTACCTGGTGACAGAGGATACGACCATGGTGATGAGCGGCGACGGTGAAGAAGAGATGAGCGGCGACGCAACGGCTTGGAGACGGTGCAGCAACTCAGCGACGAGCTCCAGTCGATGGCAGCGCGGCGACAGAGCACAACGGCGGTGAGACATCCCATTCGAGATCCTCGGCGGCGGTACATCAGCCTGGCGGTGGCAGAACGGCGACGGCAACAAGCCCTAGCAGCGGCGGTGGAGCTTCAGCGGCGACGGAGCACCCCTTTCTTCTCTCCTCCATTGCGTTTTCTCTTCCTCGAGCTCTCTCTCTCTCACTGGCATTCGACGACGACGACGGCAGATCCCTAGCCAGTTAGCCGCCGTCGTTCTCTCCTTCCTTCCCTCTCCTCTCTTCTTCTTCCTGTTCTCCCCCTTAGCTTTCTGATTTCTTCGTGTGTGTTGAGTGAGGAGGAGGGTGTGTATTGCGTGAGTGAGGGAGTGAAGGTGATACAGGGCAAACGCAGCCTGATTGAGAACCGACAGATGATTAGCCGTGCCGTGACAGGGTGCGTTGAACATTTTCACTGAGAGGATGGGAGGTAGCCATTGACAACGGTGAAACCCTACATACAGCTTGCCATGGAAGGAGCCTTGCGTGTTTGAAGAAGAAGACAGTAGGAAAGCAGAGGTTCAGAAGACAGAGCATCTCCAAAACCTCAACCTATTCTCTATCACTGCAGAACAAGTACTTATTTCATGTTCTTTTGCTTTTTACAATCAATCCTGATAATTTTTGATATCCTGACTAAGATTTACAAGATAACCATAGCTTGCTTCAAGCCGACAATCTCCGTGGGATCGACCCTTACTCACGTAAGGTATTACTTGGACGACCCAGTGCACTTGCTGGTTAGTTGTGCGGAGTTGCAAAAGTGTGATTGCAATTTCGTGCACCAGTGTACTATTTTTCTCTCTTTCTCTCTCAAAAATTATGTCTAAAAGGTGGTAAAAATGCAGTTTTTGTAAAATTTGTGATTAAGGTTTCTTTAAATAAAAATTCAAAGTCTTTGCTAAATCAATTATGGTAAAAAGGTTGAGAATTTTCGTGTTCAAGGGATAGGATTTAATGAAGAAGGGACTTGAAAATGAGAAATCTTGGTCGGCTGGTGCACGAAACTAGTTCTGCACGTTTTGCACAAATAGACTGGCAAGTATACCGGGTCGTCCAAGTAATACCTCAGGTGAGTGAGGGTCGATCCCATGGAGATTGTTGGTTTGAGAAAGTAGTGGTTATCTTACAGATCTTAGTTAGGCGGATAGAAATTATAAGTTGTCACGAAAAACGCATAAAATAGAATAAATAAATAAAACGTTACTAGATATGTGGGAAATCAAAGGTATAAAAACGGTTGAGGCTTCGAAGATGCTTTGTCTTTTCGGATTAACTTTTCTTATTGTCTGCTTCAATAACTTTTTGATTCCTTCAATGGTAGCCGTAAGTGATTAACTCATGTCCTCTCATCAAGCCACCTCTAGGTTTCTCACTATAGCCGAAGATAAAGCTCTAAGCAATCCACTCCCCTTCATGACCCTACTCAAGGTGCCACAGACAAGGCAGATCTTTCGAATCAGGGAATGCTGCTTCTCAGACTCTAGCCTTAGCGACACAGAGACCTCACTTACCCACGGTCAACAGGATTTCATGTCATGTATCCAAAGTTGCCCAGGTACTCTATTGCCTAGCAATATTATTAATCTATGAAACCCAGCAGAACTCCTAACCTTAACCTTAGGAGGTTAGTGACACATACTGTACAATATGATGTTCAAAAATAAAGTGGGGGAAGGAAGAAGATCCTAAATAAGGGTGATCTCCTCCTATATATACTAATCTAATAACTAAGAATTACAGAAACAGGATAAACTAGGTTGATAGTGCAAAAATCCACTTCTGGGGACCACTTGGTGAGTGTTTGGGCTGAGCTTGACTGCCTTTCACGAGCTAGTACCCTTTGGGGGTGTTGAACACTAACTTGGGACTCTCTTTTGGGCGTTGGATGTTAGCTGCTCCCCTGTGGGCGCTGGATGCCAGGAATGGGGGCTGGTGGCTGGCGTTGAATGCCAGCTTGGGGCCCTTATTTCCAAAGGAAAGTACAGACTATTATATATGTTTAGAAAGATCTGGATGTTAGCTTTCCATATCCATTGAGAGCGGGCCATTTAGACTTCTATAGCTTCAAAAAAGCTCCTTCAAGTGCACGGAGTTTAGATCCTGACAGCATCTGCAACCCTTTCTCTGTCTCTGAATCAGACTTTTGCTCAACCTCCTCAATTTTAGCCAGAAAATACCTGAAATCACCATAAAACACACAAACTCAAAGTTGAATCCAAAAATATGAAATTTTCACTAAAAGCTATGAAAATATAATAAAACTCAAACAAAACATAGTAAAAACTATATGAAAATGATGCCAAAAAGCGTATAAAATATCTGCTCATCAGAACACCAAACTTAAACTGTTGCTTGTTCCTAAGCAACTAAAAACAAAGTAGGATAAAAAGAAGAAAAGGATACAATAAATTTCAGTGTTTTTAATGAAGCTTTGTTTCAATTAGATGTGCAGGACTAGTAGCTTTTTGCTTCTGAATAGTTTTGGCATCTCACTTTCCATTGAAACTCAGAATAGTTGGCATCTTTAGGAACTTAGAATCCAGATGATATTATTGATTCTCTTAGTTAAGTTCTTTTTATTCTTGAACACAGCTTCTTTTGAGTCTTGGCCGTGACCCAAAGTGCTTTGTTTTTCAGTATTACTATCGGATACATAAACGCCACAGATACTTAACTGGGTGAACCCTTTCGGATTGTGATTCAGCTTTGCTAGAATCCCCAACCAGTGGTGTCAAGAGCTCTTAAGCACACTCTTTTGCTTTGGATCATGACTTTAACTGCTTAATTTCAAGCTTTTCACATGACACCTTCACACCACAAGCATATAGTTAGGAAAGCAGCTCATTTGAACTGTTTAGGCTAAGATATTTGTTTTAGGCCCTCCTAATCATTGATGCTCAAAGTCTTGGATCCTTGCTCTTGCTTTTTGGTTTAAAGAGCTATTGAATTTTTGCTCTTGCCTTTTGGTTTAAAGAGCTATTGGCTTTTTCTGTTTCTTTCTTTTTCTGCTTGTTTTTTCGCATATAATATTTTTTTCTTTTATTGCTTTTTGCTGCTTTTTCTTGGTTCAAGAATCAATTTTTGAATTTTTCATATTACCAATAATACTTCACTTTCATCATCATTCTTTCAAGAGCCAACATTCTTAACTCCAACATCAAATATGCACTATTTATTCATACATTCAGAAAGCAAAAATAATGCCACCACATCAAATAATTGAACTATTCTTAATATATAACTCGAAATTCATGCATCTTACTTTTCTTTTTCAAATAAAATTTTCTTTTAAGCAAGGTGAGAGATGCATGGAATAATTCATAGCTTTAAGACATAAAGATGATCTTGCACTAGAAATAGACAATAAAACAAAATACAAGGAAAAAAGAAAAATAGTATAAGCAAAGGGAATTGAGGGAAAGGATCCACCTTAGTGATGGCGGCTATTACTCCTTCTGGTGGATCCAATGGAGTGCTTGATCTCTTCTATGTCACGCCCCTGCCTCTGTTATTCTTCCCTCATGGTTGTTGTTCTTCTCTTATGTCATGGAGGATGGTGGAATGTTCTTGATGTCCCATCCTTAGTTGATCCATGCTGGAGCTTAATTCTCCTAGAGAAGTGTGCAATTGGTCCCAATAGCCTTGGGAAGGAAAATGCATCCTTGAGGCATCTCAGGGATATCTTGTTAAGGCAGCTCCACATGCTCTTGTTGTGGTCCATGTGCTGGCTCTCTAGTTTGTTCCATCATTCTTTTAGTGATGGGCTTGTCCTCATCAATAGGGATGTCTCCTTCTATCACAATTTCAGTTGATGACAGATAAGGTGGGGGAATGACAGCCTTGCTAAGGTGGAAGGCTTTTCAGCTTTCTTGTACAACTATTGAGGTATGACCTCATGTACCTCCACCTCACTTCCAATCATGATGCAATGAATCATGATAACTCTGTCAATGGTCACTTCTTAGTTGGATAGGCTTGCCTTGAGCATCCCATTTCCACTGAGCTCCTTCCACACAAATGTCTGAAAGGACTTGGTCCAACCTCTGGTTGAAATTAACTCTCCTAGTGTAAGGATGTGGGTCTCCTTGCATTATTGGCAAATAGAGCACCAACCTTACATTTTCCGAGCTGAAATCCAGGGGCCGCCCTCGGACCATGGTATGCCAATTTTTGGGACTTGGGTTCACGCTTGTATCATGGTTTTTTGTGACCCATGCATTAGCATAGAACTCTTGCACCATCAAGATCCCAACATCCGGGATAGGATTGGTTAGGACTTCCCAACTTTTCCTCTGGATTTCTCTTCGGATCTCCTGATACTCATTCTTTTTTAGCCTAAAGGGACTTCAGGAATTACCCTCTTCTTTGCCACTACTTCATAGATGTGGTCTTGGTGAGTTTTGGTGATGAATCTTTCCATATCCCAAGATTTGGATGTAGAAGCAACTGCTTTTCCTTTCCTCTTTCTAGTGGATTCTCCGACTTTGGGTGCCATCAGTATGAATGGAAAGTAAAAGGCAAGGCTTTTCCAACACCAAACTTAAAAGCTCTTCTCGTCCTCGAGCAAAATAGGAAAAAAAGAGTAGAAGAAGAAGAGAATAGAGGAGATGGAGAGGGATAGTGGATTCAGCCAAGTAGGGCTTTAGTGTATGGATGATGTGTGTATGAAAGGTAGGAAGAAGGGGTTATTTATAGGAGTGGGATAGGTTGGGTTCGAATGAATGGGTGGAAATTGGGTGGAAAATTTTGAATTTAAAGTGGGTGGGGGTTGGTGGGAGTTATGATGGTTTTGGGAAGTGATATGGATGTGATTGGGTTAAAGGATTTATAGGGAAGGGTGTGTGGGGAAGAGTGAAAGTAAGAGAGAGAAAAATATAGGGTAGGTGAAGATTCTGTGGGACCTACTAATCCTGAGGGATTAGGGAATTCGTGTTCCCTACCCCCTTGTAGGCGTTGAACACCCAGCTCCTACTCTTGGCTGGCGTTCAACGCTAGCTATATGCCTCTGATTGGGCGTTGAACGCCCATTGGGGGTGTTCCTACCTAGCGTGCAATGCCAGGTCTCTGCCTCCTGGCTGGCGTTCAATGCTAGAAATGTGTTCCTCATGGGCATTGAACGCCCAATCTGTCTTCTTTGCCTGGCGTTCAATGCTAGTAAGGTCTCTGCTCCAAGGTGTTCTATTTCCAGCTCTGACTGTTTCTGTTTCTGTTCTAATTATTACACATGATCACAAACTTAAAGAAAACCTGAAAATTAAACTGATATAAATGAAATAAACTTAATGAAAAAACAGAAATAACTAATTATGGTTGGGTTGCCTCCGAATAACCGCTTCTTTAATGTCACTAGCTTGACGGTTAGCTCCTTATGGAGATGGATAGGGGCTAAAAATTTCGCCCCTTACAGTGAACTTCTTCCTTGTGCTCTCATGGATGAGCTCCACATGCTCTAGAGACAGGATCCTATTTACAGTGTGTGGAATGGCTGGATTGTTGGTGCATGAAATTGTGATCATCAATGGCGCCATCAACATGGTATGCTCAATTGCAATTTCAACTCTTTATCACAACTTCGCACAACTAACCAGCAAGTGCACTGGGTCGTCCAAGTAATAAACCTTACGCGAGTAAGGGTCGATCCCACGGAGATTGTTGGTATGAAGCAAGCTATGGTCATCTTGTAAATCTCAGTCAGGTGAACTCAAATGGTTATGGAGGATAACATAAAACATAAAATAAGGATAGAGATACTTATGTAACTCATTGGTGAGAATTTCAGATAAGCGTATGGAGATGCTTTGTCCCTTCCGTCTCTCTGCTTTCCTACTGTCTTCATCCAATCCTTCTTACTCCTTTCCATGGAAAGCTGTATGTTGGACATCACCGTTGTCAATGGCTACAGTCCTGTCCTCTCAGTGAAAATGTTCAACGCGCTCTGTCACAGCACGGCTAATCATCTGTCGGTTCTCAATCAGGTTGGAATAGAATCCAGTGATTCTTTTGCGTCTGTCACTGACGCCCAGCCTTCAGGAGTTTGAAGCTCATCACAGTCATTCAATCTTTGAATCCTACTCAGAATACCACAGAAAAGGTTTAGACCTTCCGGATTCTCTTGAATGCCGCCATCAATTCTAGCTTATACCACGAAGATTCCGATTAAGGGATCCAAGAGATATCCACTCAATCTAAGGTAGAACGGAGGTGGTTGTCAGGCACACGTTCATAGGTGAGAATGACTCTTAGAACAAGAATAAGCTGAATTGAATAGAAGAACAATAGTAATTGCATTAATACTCGAGGTACAGCAGAGCTCCACACCTTAATCTATGGTGTGTAGAAACTCCACCATTGAAAATACATAAGAACAAGGTCTAGGCATGGCCGAATGGCCAGCCTCCCAAAGAGGGTTCAATCATAAAAACATGATCAAAAGATCTCCCTAATACAATAGCAAAAGGTCCTATTTGTAGAGAACTAGTAGCTTAGGGTTTACAAAGATGAGTAAATGTCATAAAAATCCACTTCCAGGCCCACTTGGTGTGTGCTTGAGCTGAGCATTGAAGCTTTCATGTGTAGAGACTTTTCTTGGAGTTAAACGCCAGCTTTTGTGCCAGTTTGGGCGTTTAGCTCCCATTCTTGTGCCAGTTTCGGCGTTTTACGCCAGAATTCTTGAGCTGATTTCGAACGCCTGTTTGGGCCATCAAATCTCAGACAAAGTATGGACTATTATACATTGCTGGAAAGCCCAGGATGTCTAAGTTCCAACGCAATTGAGAGCGTGCCAATTGGGCTTCTGTAGCTCCAGAAAATCCACTTCGAGTGCAGGGAGGTTAAAATCCAACAGCATCTGCAGGCCTTTTCAGCCTCTGAATCAGATTTTTGCTCAGGTCCCTCAATTTCAGCCAGAAAATACCTGAAATCACAGAAAATCACACAAACTCATAGTAAAGTCCAGAAATGTGAATTTATCATAAAAACTAGTGAAAACATCCCTAAAAGTAGCTTAAACTTACTAAAAACTATATAAAAACAATGCCAAAAAGCGTATAAATTATCCGCTCATCACAACACCAAACTTAAATTGTTGCTTGTCCCCAAGCAACTGAAAATCAATTAAGATAAAAAGAAGAGAATATGCAATGAATTCTAAAAACCTCTATGAAGATCAGTATCAATTAGATGAGCGGGGCTTGTAGCTTTTTGCCTCTGAACAGTTTTGGCATCTCACTCTATCCTTTGAAATTCAGAATGATTGGCTTCTATAGGAACTCAGAATCCAGATAGTGTTATTGACTCTCCTAGTAAAGTATGATGATTCTTGAACACAGCTACTTTACGAGTCTTGGCCGTGGCCCAAAGCACTCTGTCTTCCAGTATTACCATCGGATACATACATGCCACAGACACATAACTGGGTGAACCTTTTCAGATTGTGACTCAGCTTTGCTAGAGTCCCCAATTAGAGGTGTCCAAGGTTCTTAAGCACACTCTTTTTGCCTTGGATCATGACTTTATTTTTTTCTTCTTCTTTTTCCTCTCTTCCTTTCTTTCTTTTTTTTCACTGCTTTTTCTTGCTTCAAGAATCATTTTTATGATTTTTCAGATCCTCAGTAACATGTCTCCTTTTTCATCATTCTTTCACGAGCCAACATTCATGAACAACAAATTCAAAAGACATATGCACTGTTCAAGCATACATTCAGAAGTCAAAGTATTGCCACCACATCAAAAGAATTAATCTGTTATAAAATTCAAAATTCATGCAATTCTTTTCTTTTTCAATTAAGAACATTTTTCATTTAAGAAAGGTGATGGATTCATAGGACATTCATAACTTTAAGGCATAGACACTAAGACACTAATGATCATAAGACACAAACATAGATGAATATAAGCATGAAAATTCGAAAAACAGAAAATTAAAGAACAAGGAGATTAAAGAACGGGTCCACCTTAGTGATGGCGGCTTGTTCTTCCTCTTGAAGATCTTATGGAGTGCTTTATCTCCTCAATGTCTCTTCCATGCCTTTGTTGCTCCTCTCTCATGGTTCTTTGATCTTCTCTAATTTCATGGAGGAGAATGGAATGTTCTTGGTGCTCCACCCTTAGTTATCCCATGTTGGAACTCAATTCTCCTAGGGAGGTGTTGATTTGCTCCCAATAGTTTTGTGGAGGAAAGTGTATCCTTTGAGGCATCTCAGGGATTTCATGATGAGTGGGATCTCTTGTTTGCTCCATACTTTTCTTAGTGATGGGCTTGTCCTCATTAATGAGGGTGTCTCCCTCTATGTCAATTCCGACTGAATAATAGAGGTGACAAATGAGATGAGGGAAGGCTAACCTTGCCAAGGTAGAGGACTTGTCCGCCACCTTATAAAGTTCTTGGGCTATAACCTCATGAACTTCTACTTCCTCTCCAATCATGATGCTATGAATCATGATAGCCCGGTCTATAGTAACTTCGGACTGGTTGCTAGTGGGAATGATTGAGCGTTGGATGAACTCCAACCATCCTCTAGCCACGGGCTTGAGGTCATGCCTTCTCAGTTGAACCGGCTTCCCTCTTGAATCTCTCTTCCATTGAGCGCCCTCTTCACAAATGTCTATGAGGACTTGGTCCAACCTTTGATCAAAGTTGACCCTTCTAGTGTTAGGGTGTTCATCTCCTTGTATCATGGGCAAGTTGAATGCCAACCTTACATCTTCCGGACTAAAATCTAATCATTTTCCCCGAACCATTGTAAGCCAATTCTTTGGGTCTGGGTTCACACTTTGATCATGGTTCTTGGTGATCCATGCATTGGCATAGAACTCTTGAACCATTAAGATTCCGACTTGTTGAACGGGGTTGGTAAGAACTTCCCAACCTCTTCTTCGGATCTCATGTCGGATCTCCGTATATTCACTCTTTTTGAGTTTGAAAGGGACCTCGGGGATCACCTTCTTCATGGCCACAACTTCATAGAAGTGGTCTTGATGCACCCTTGAGATGAATCTCTCCATCTCCCATGACTCGGAGGTGGAAGCTTTTGCCTTCCCTTTCCTCTTTCTAGAGGTTTCTCCGGCCTTAGATGCCATAAATGGTTATGGAAAAATAAAAAGCAATGCTTTTTCCACACCAAACTTAGAAGGTTTGCTCGTCCTCGAGCAAAAGAAGTAAGAAGAGAGTAGAAGAAGAAGAAATAGAGGAGATGGATGTGGCTTTGTGGTTCGGCCAAGGGGGAGAACTACTGTTTAGGTTATGTGAAAATGAAGAAGTGAAGATGGGTTTGGCCATTATAGGTGGGTTTGGGAGGGAAAGTGGTTTGAATTTGAATGGTGAGGTAGGTGGGGGGGTTTTTATGAAGGATGGATGTGAGTGGTGAAGAGAATAGTGGGATTTGATAGGTGAGGGGGTTTTGGAGAAGAGGTGTTGAGGTGATTGGTGAATGGGTGAAGAAGAGAGAGAGTGGTGGGGTAGGTGAGGATCCTGTGGGGTCCACAAAGCTTGAGGTGTCAAGAAAAATTCATCCCTGCACCAAGTGGCGAGCAAAAATGCTCGTTTTGCCAATTCTAGCGTTAAACGCCGGGCTGGTGCCCATTTCTGGCATTTAATGCTAGCTTCTTGCCCCTTCCTGGCATTTAACACCAGGCTGGTGCCCCTTTCTGGCGTTAAACACCCAGAATGGTGCCAGACTAGGCGTTAAACGCCCATTTGCTGCCCTTACTAGCGTTTAAACGCCAGCATGTTTTCCTCCAAGATGTGCTATTTTTCTTTCTGTTTTTCATGCTGTTTTTGCTTTTTCAATTGATTTTGTGACTTCCCATGATCATCAACCTATAGAAAACATAAAATAACAATGGAAAATAGATAAATATAACATTGGGTTGCCTCCCAACAAGTGCTTCTTTAATGTCAGTAGCTTGACAGTGGGCTCTCATGGAGCCTCACAGGTACTCAGAGCAATGTTGGAACCTCCCAACACCAAACTTAGAGTTTGAATGTGGGGGTTCAACACCAAACTTAGAAGTTGGTTGTGGCCTCCCAACACTCAACTTAGAGTTTGACTGTGGGGGCTCTGTTTGACTCTGTTTTGAGAGAAACTCTTCATGCTTCCTCTCCATGGTTATAGAGGGATATCCTTGAGCCTTAAATACAAAGGATTCTTCATTCATTTGAATGATCAATTCTCCTTTGTCAACATCAATCACAGCCTTTGCTGTGGCTAGGAAGGGTCTGCCAAGGATGATGGATTCATCCATGCACTTCCCAGTCTCTAGGACTATAAAATCAGCAGGGATGTAATGGTCTTCAACCTT
>NC_029777.3:94405621-94408317 GCF_000817695.3 Arachis duranensis | reverse complement strand
CAAATAACTTGTCATTTAGCTTCATGATTGCTCCAAGGTACTTAGCAACTTGCTCTTCAGTGACATCTTCGTCTTCTTCAGAGGAAGAATACTCATCAGAGCTCATGAATGGCAGAAGTAAATCCAATAGAATCTCTATGGTCTCAGTGTGAGCCTCAGATTCCCATGGTTCCTCATTAGGGAACTCATTGGAGGCCAGTGGACGTCCATTGAGGCCTTCCTCAGTGGCATTCACTGCCTCTTTCTCCTCTCCAAGTTTGGCCATGTTGATGGCCTTGCACTCTCCTTTTTGATTCTCTTCTGTATTGCTTGGAAGAGTACTAGGAGGGAGTTCAGTAACTTTCTTACTCAGCTGACCCACTTGTGCCTCCAAATTTCTAATGGAGGACCTTGTTTCAGTCATGAAACTTTGAGTGGTGTTGATTAGATTAGAGACCATGGTTGCTAAGTCAGAGTGGCTCTGCTTAGAATTCTCTGTCTGTTGCTAAGAAGATGATGGAAAAGACTTGCCATTGCTAAAACCTATTTCTTCCACCATTATTGTTGTTGAAACCTTGTTGAGGTCTCTGTTGATCCTTCCATGAGAGATTTGGATGATTTCTCCATGAAGGATTATAGGTGTTTCCATAGGGTTCTCCCATGTAATTCACCTCTTCCATTGAAGGGTTCTCAGGATCATAAGCTTCTTCTTTTTCAATCAGCTCTTGAGCTTCTGTAGGCGTCTTCTTCAGATGAAGAGATCCTCCAGCAGAGCTATCCAATGACATCTTGGACAGTTCAGACAGACCATCATAGAAGATACCTATGATGCTCCATTCAGAAAGCATGTCAGAAGGACATTTACTGATCAACTGTTTGTATCTTTCCCAAGCTTCATAGAGGGATTCACCTTCCTTCTGTCTGAAGGTTTGGACTTCCACTCTAAGCTTACTCAATTTTTGAGCTGGAAAGAACTTTGCCAAGAAGGCATTGACTAGCTTTTCCCAAGAGTTCAGCCTTTCTTTAGGTTGTGAGTCCAACCATATCCTAGCTTTGTCTCTTACAGCAAAAAGGAATAGCATAAGCCTGTAGACCTCAGGGTCAACCCCATTAGTCTTGACAGTGTCACAGATTTGCAAGAATTCAGCTAAAAACTGATGAGGATCTTCCAATGGAAGTCCATGGAACTTGCAATTCTGTTGCATTAGAGAAACTAATTGAGGCTTAAGCTCAAAGTTGTTTGCTCCAATGGCAGGGATAGAGATGCTTCTCCCATAGAAGTCGGGAGTAGGTGCAGTAAAGTCACCCAGCACCTTCCTTGCATTGTTTGCATTGTTATTGTTTTCGGCTGCCATGTCTTCTTCTTTGAAGATTTCTGTTAGGTCCTCTACAGAGAATTGTGCTTTAGCTTCTCTTAGCTTTCGCTTCGAGGTCCTTTCAGGTTCAGGGCCAGCTTCAACAAGAATGCCTTTGTCTTTGCTCCTACTCATATGAAAGAGAAGAGAACAAAAAAAATATGGAATCCTCTATGTCACAGTATAGAGATTCCTTGATGTGTCAGAGGAAAAGAAAAATAGAAGGAGAAGGTAGAAGCATTCGAACTTATCAAGAGAGATAGAGTTCGAATTGTGCATTGAGGAGGAGTGTTAGTCCATAAATAGAAGGATGTGAGAAGAGGGAAAGAAATTTTCGAAAATTAAAGTGAATTAATTAAAAAAAATTTTGAAAAATGGTAATTGATTTTCGAAAACCAAGATTGGGAAAGAAATTAAGTGAAATTTGAAAAAGATTTTGAAATTAGAAATCAAAAAGATATGATTGAAAACTATTTTGAAAAAGATGTGATTAAAAAGATATGATTGAAAAATTATGGTTTTAAAAAGATATGATTGAAAAGATATGATTGAAAAACAATTTAAAAAGATTTAATTTTTAAAAAATTATGGAAACTTGAAAAAAATTTGAATTAAAAACAAAATCTTCCCTCTTGTGCCATCCTGGTGTTAAACGCCCAGAATGGTATCTATTCTGGCGTTTAACGCCCAAAATGCTACCCTTTTGGGCGTTAAACGCCCAGCCAGGCACCTTGGCTGGCGTTTAAACGCCAGTTTTCCTTCTTCACTGGGCATTTTTAACACCCAGCTTTTTCTGTGTAATTCCTCTGCTGTATGTTCTGAATCTTCAATTCTCTGTATTATTGACTTGAAAAGACACCAATTAAAAAAAATTTTGGATTTTTAATGATGAGGAATAATCAAAATGCAACTAAAATCAAATAAGCAATGCATGCAAGACACCAAACTTAGAAGTTTGTATACTATTGACACTAACAAATTGAGAATGCATATAAGAAACAACAAAACACTCAAGACAAGAGAATTTAAAGATCAGAGTAAGGAAATCATCAAGAACAACTTGAAGATTAATGAAGACACATGAATGAATTCAAAAAATGCATGCAATTGACACCAAACTTAAAATGAGACACTAGACTCAAACAAGAAATATTTTTGGTTTTTTATGATTTTGTAATTTTTTTGGATTTTTCGAAAATTATATGGAAAAGAAAATAAAGAGATTCAAAATTTTTAATAAGAATTCCAGGAATCATGCAATGTTAGTCTAAAGCTTTAGTCTAAAAAGATTAGACATGGCTAGCCAAGCTTCAGTAGGACATTACATTCAAGAGCTAAATTGATGAAAATCAATCAGCTTTG
>NC_029777.3:94394742-94405402 GCF_000817695.3 Arachis duranensis | reverse complement strand
TGAGTGTCATGGATCATCACATTCATCAAGTTGAAGAACAAGTGATATCTTAGAACAAGAACAAGCTGAATTGAATAGAAGAACAATAGTAATTACACTGTTACTCGAGGTACAGCAGAGCTCCACACCTTAATCTATGGTGTGTAGAAACTCCACCGTTGAAAATACATAAGAACAAGGTCTAGGCATGGCCGAATGGCCAGCCTCCCAAAGAGGGTTCAATCATAAAAACATGATCGAAAGATCTCCCTAATACAATAGCAAAAGGTCCTATTTGTAGAGAACTAGTAGCTTAGGGTTTACAAAGATGAGTAAATGTCATAAAAATCCACTTCCAGGCCCACTTGGTGTGTGCTTGGGCTGAGCATTGAAGCTTTCATGTGTAGAGACTTTTCTTGAAGTTAAATGCCAGCTTTTGTGCCAGTTTGGGCGTTTAACTCCCATTCTTGTGCCAGTTCCAGCGTTTTACGCCAGAATTCTTGAGCTGACTTAGAACGCCTATTTGGGCCACCAAATCTCGAGCAAAGTATGAACTATTATACATTTCTGGAAAGCCCAGGATGTCTAATTTCCAACGCAATTGAGAGCGCGCCAATTGGGCCTTTGTAGCTCTAGAAAATCCACTTCGAGTGCAGGGAGGTCAGAATCCAACAGCATCTGCAGTCCTTTTCAGCCTCTGAATCAGATTTTTGCTCAGGTCCCTCAATTTCAGCCAGAAAATACCTGAAATCACAGAAAAACACACAAACTGATAGTAAAGTCCAGAAAAGTGAATTTTAACTAAAAACTAATAAAAATATAATAAAAACTAACTAAAACATACTAAAAACATACTAAAAATAATGTCAAAAAGCGTATAAATTATCCGCTCATCAATTGTCAGTGAAGACAACTCTCATGCCAGGTGAGAGGCCTTTAGTGGAGATTTTCTTACCGCTCCAGCCCATGGGCACTTTCTTCTTAGTGCCTTTCCTCTCAGACCTTGATGATGGTTGTCCCACACCAAACTTAGAATTTGTGTTTGGGGGCTTTGTTAGGCTCTGTACTAAGAGGAGTGGTTGAAGCATTCCATGTTTATGAATGGTGCTTCCTTTAGTTGAGGTAGAATGAGGTTTATGAACCTTGAACACAAGATAGTCCTCATCTAATTGCATGACTAGTTTTTCTCTATCTACATCAATCACAGCCTTGGCTGTAGCTAGGAAGGGTCTTCCAAGGATGATGAATTCATCCAATTCCTTCCCAGTATCTAGGATTATGAAGTCAGCAGGGATGTAAAGGTCTTCAACCTTCACCAAGACATCTTCTACTAATCCATAAGACTTGTCTGCCATCTTCAATGAGATTCTTATAGCTTGTACCTCAAACATTCCCAACTTCTCCATTACAAAGAGTGGCATGAGGTTTATGCTTGACCTTAGGTCACATAGAGGCTTATCAAAGGTCATGGTACCTATGGTGCAAGGAATTAAGAAGCGTCCAGGATCTGGCTTCTTCTGAGGTAACTTCTACTGAACTAAGGTATTGAGTTCCTTGGTGAGCACCAGAGGTTTTTCCTCCAAGGTCTCTATGCCAGACAACTTGGCATTCAGCTTCGTGAGAAGTCCTAAGTATCGAGCAACTTGCTCTTCTGTAGTTTCCTCTTCCTCTTCAGAGGAAGAATACTCTTCAGATTCTATGATCTTCAACCAAGCATTCAAGGGAACTTCAATGGGCTCCTCATGAACCTTGGGTTTTATCAGTCCTTCAATAGGAAAGTTCTCAGTGAGCTTAGGGTCGCCAAATACTCCTATTGTGGCGTTCAACGCCAGGACTTGTGTCTCTTTGGGAGTTGAACGCCCAACTTGAATACCTTCACTGACGTTCAATGCCAACTTTTGTGCTACCTTGGGCATTGAACGCCCAGTAAGGAGCTCCTTACAAGCGTTCAATAGGGCTGTCAAATGGGCTAACCCAGCCCATTAGGCTCGGCCCATTAAGCCCATGGGTTAAACGGGCTGGCCCGTTTAAACCTGCTTTATTCGCAGGCAAGAATTTTCTAGCCTGGACCGTTTATGGTCAGCCCGATGGGTTAAACGGGCCAGCCTGTTTATCATTTTATTTTATTTTTTGAAAAATATTTTTGACAAAAAATACTACTTTTAGGTCAAAAACCAATAAAAAATATTTTTTAGCTGATGAGTCGGATTTTTGGGTCAAATCGGGAGAAATATTAGCTAAAAGTGCAACTTTTTAAAAACATGTAAAAAAAAATTAAACGGGCCACCCGTTTAGCTCGCGAGCTAGCCCGTTTAACCCATCATTTTTTTCGGGTTAATCGGGCTCAGCCTGTTTAGCCCGAAATTTAAACGAGCTTAATTTTAGAGGCAAAACCTGCCCATTTAAACGGGTAAACGGCCTGGCCCGATGGGTTTAGCCCATTTTGACGGCCCTAGCATTCAATGCCAGTGATGGTGGCTTTTTAAGCGTTGAACGCCCAGTAAGGACTTCCTTATTGCCATTCAACGCTAGAGTATCCCCTTCAGGTTTGTCTCACCTTCTACAGTGATGGCCTTGCACTCTTTTCTTGGGTTTACTTCAGTGTTACTGGGAAGAGTGTTAGGAGGAGTCTTAGGGATTCTCTTGCTCAACTGACCAACTTGTACCTCCAGATTTCTTATGGATGACCTAGTTTCTGTTATGAAACTGTGAATGGTCTTAAAGAGTTCAGAGACTATGGTTCCTAAGTCAGAAAGGCTCTACTTGGAAGTCTCTATATGTTGCTGAGAAGTTGGGAATAGTGGTCTGTTGTTGAACCTATTCTGGGTTCTTCCACCTTGATTATTGTTGAAGCCTTGTTGATACTTCTGTTGATCCTTGCATGAGAGGTTAGGATAATTTCTCCATGAGGAGTTGTAGGTGTTTCCATAGGATTCTTCCATGTAATTCACCTATTCCATCATGGGTTGATCTGGATCATAGGCATCTCTATCATAGGAGGTGTCTTGAGTGCTGCTAGTTGCAGCTTGCACTCTAGTCAGATGCTGAGAGATCATATTGACCTGTTGGGTCAATATCTTGTTTTGAGCCAATATGGCATTTAGAGTGTCAACCTCTAGGACTCCTTTCTTCGGAGCTACCCCATTGTTCACAGGATTTCTCTCAGAAGTAGTGTACATGAACTGGTTTTTTGGAACCATTTCAATGAGTTCCTGTGCCTCTGTAGGCGTTTTCTTCAGGTGGAGTGATCCACCAGCAGAATGATCCAAGGACATCTTGGATATCTCAGATAGACCATTATAGAAAATACCTAGGATAGATCATTCTGAGAGCATGTCAGGAGGTCACCTCCTGATTAGTTTCTTGTATCTTTCCCAAACTTCATAGAGGGATTCACCCTCTTTTTGTCTCAAGGTTTGAACTTTCACCCTGAGCTTGCTCATCTTTTGAGGTGGAAAAAACTTCACCAAGAAAGCTGATGAGCGGATATTTTATACGCTTTTTGGGGGGTAATTTCATGTAGATTTTAGTATGTTTTAATTGGTTTTTAGTAGATTTTTATTAGTTTTTAGGCAAAAATTATATTTCTGGACTTTACTATGAGTTTGTGTGTTTTTCTGTGATTTCAGGTATTTTTCTGGCTGAAATTGAGGGAGCTGAGCAAAAATCTGATTTAGGCTGAAAAAGGACTGCTGATGTTGTTGGATTCTGACCTTCCTGCACTCGGAATGAATTTTTTGGAGCTACAGGAGTCCAACTGGCGCGTTCTCAATTGGGTTGGAAAGTAGACATTTAGGGCTTTCCAGCAATATATAATAGTCCATACTTTGCACGAAGATAGACGACGTAAACTGGCATTCAACGCCATTTTCATGTTGCAGTCTGGCGTTCAGCGCCAGAAACAGGTTGCAACCTGGCGTTCAACTCCAGAAACAGCTCAAGCACGTGAGAAGCTTAAGTGTTAGCCCCAGCACATACCAAGTGGGCCCCAGAAGTGGATTTCTGCACTATCCATCTTAGTTTACTCATTTTTTGTAAACCTAGGTTACTAGTTTAGTATTTAAACAACTTTTAGAGACTTATTTTGTATCTCATGACATTCTTAGATCTGAATTTTTATAATCTTTGACGGCATGAGTCTCTAAACTCCATTGTTGGGGGTGAGGAGCTCTGCAGTGTCTCGATGAAGTAATGCAATTATTTCTGTTTTCCATTCAAGCATGCTTGTTCCTATCTAAGATGTTCATTCGCGCTTCACTATGAAGAAGGTGATGATCCGTGACACTCATCACCTTCCTCAATCCATGAACGTGTGCCTGACAACCACCTCCGTTCTACATCAAATTGAATGAGTATCTCTTAGATTTCTTAATCAGAATCTTCGTGGTATAAGCTAGAATTTATGGCAGCATTCATGAGAATCCGGAAAGTCTAAACCTTGTCTGTGGTATTCCGAGTAGGATTCAATGATTGAATGGCTGTGACGAGCTTCAAACTCGCGATTGTTGGGCGTAGTGATAGACGCAAAAGGATCAATGGATCCTATTCCGACATGATCGAGAACCAACAGATGATTAGCCATGCTGTGACAGAGCATTTGGACCATTTTCACTGAGAGGATGGGAAGTAGCCATTGACAACAGTGACGCCCTACATACAGCTTGCCATGGAAGGAGCCTTGCGTGTGTGAAAAGGAGGACAAGAGCAAAGCTGAAATTCAGAGGACAAAGCATCTCCAAAACTCCAACATATTCTCCATTATTGAGTAACAATTACTTATTCCAAACACTTTCACTTTTTACAATTAAATTCAAAGAACCTTATTGGCATCCTGACTAAGATTAATAAGATAACCATAGCTTGCTTCATACTAACAATCTCCGTAGGATCGACCCTTACTCACGTAAGGTATTACTTGGACGACCTAGTGCACTTGCTGGTTAGTTGTGCGGATTGCAAAGGTGTGATTGCAATTTCGTGCACCAAGTTTTTGGCGCCGTTGCCGGGGATTGTTTGAGTTTGAACAACTAAAGGTTTATTTTGTTGCTTAGATTAGGAATAATTTATTTTTGTTGCTATAGAGTCATTAAATCTGAGTCCTTTATTTTCTTTTCAAATTTTTTTAAAATATTATTTTTCCTTATTAATTTTTAATTTTTATGTGAGTTTAGTTTTATACTTTAAGTTTGGTGTTAATTGCATATTTCATATTTTCCTTTAAATTTTTGAATTTGTGTTCTTTATTTTTCCTTGATCTTCAAATTGTTCTTGTCAAAATTTCTTGTTTGATCTTTGATTTTTCCTATTTTGTGTATTTTTCGTGTTTTCCTTGTGTTTTTTTAAAATATTAGTTTTCAAAAAATATATTTTTATATACAATATTAAAACATGTTACATTTATAGCTCAGTTGACTAGAGTGTTGGCTTATGTTCTTGGCAATTGGGTATCTTTCTTTTTAAAACTTTTTTCAAAAATAAATTTTCTTTGATTAAATCATGTGCCAAACTTTAAGTTTGGTGTTTTCTTGTTAATCTTTCTTTAATTTTTGAAAATTTTATTGTGATTTTCTAAAAATTTTAAGTTTGGTGTTCTTTCTTTTGTTCTTGGTGTTCTTGTAAATCTTCAAGGTGTTCTTGAGTCTTCCTTGTGTTTTAATCTTAAAATTTTTAAGTTTGGTGTTCCTTGGTATTTTCCCTCCAAAATTTTCGAAAACAAGGAGCATTAGATCTAAAAATTTTAAGTCTTATGTCTTTTGTGTGTTTTTCTCTTTCATCATAAAATTCAAAATTCAAAAATATATATATCTTTTCTAACTAATTTTAAGCCATATTTTCGAATTTTTTTCATATAAAAATTTAGATTTCAATTTCAAAATTTTTCAAATCTTATCCTTTTAAGATTTAAAATTTTTTTTCGAAAATATCCTAACCACTTTCTCTCTCCTCACTTTTTCGAAAATCTTCATAAAATATTTTTAAATTCTTTTTTATTTTATTTTTATTTTTATTTATTTTTAATTTTATTGTCGTCTTTATTTTATTTTATTTTATTTTATTATTATTTCAAAATTTTTATATATAATAAAATTTCTCCATTATGGACTTAAGTGGAAATGAACAGTCCAAAAGGACTCTGGGGTCATATGCTAACCCCACTACTGCTTCATACGGGAGTAGTATCTGTATACCCTCCATCGGAGTCAGTAGCTTTGAGTTGAACCCTCAGCTTATTATCATGATGCAGCAAAGTTGCCAATATTCCGGTCTTCCACAGGAAGAACATACAGAGTTTCTGGCACAGTTTTTACAAATTGCTGACATAGTACATGATAAGGAAGTAGATCAGGATGTCTATAGACTGTTACTATTTTCATTTGCTGTAAAAGACCAAGCTAAGAGGTGGTTAAATAACCAACCTAAGGACAGCATAAAGACATGGAAACAGCTGTCAGAAAAATTCCTAAATCACTATTTTTCTCCAAAACGGATGACACAGCTAAGGCTGAGCATCCAAGGCTTTAAACAAGGAGATAATGAATCCCTTTATGATGCCTGGGAGAGATACAGAAAGATGCTAAAAAAATGCCCCTCTGAAATGTTTTCAGAGTGGGTGCAGTTAGACATCTTCTATTATGGGCTTATAGAGAGAGCTCAGATTTCTCTATACCACTCAGCTGGTGGATCTATACACATGAGAAAGACAATAGAAGAATCTCAAGAGCTCATTGATACAGTTGCCAGAAATCAGCATCTGTACCTGAGCAGTGAACCTTCCTTGAAAGAAGAGACCAAAACAGTAACTGCTGAATTCAGTCCTGCAGAACAAGTTACTTAATTCAATCAGCAACTGGATTTTCTAACAAAACAGCTAGCCAAATTCAAGGAGATACTACAAGAAACAAGAATGGCTAATATGAATATGGAAGTACAGTTAAAGCAAACAGAACAGCAGTTATCAAAACAAATAACAGAAGAGTGCCAAGCAGTTCAATTAAGAAGTGGGAAAACATTAAATACCTCACTTCAAGGTAGCAGAAAGCCAAGAAATGAGCAAACTACCCAAAATCCATCTGAGGACAGTAAGAGCCTAGAGAGGAATAATTATGGCGCTCAAACACCAGAAAATGGGTGGAAAGTTGGTGTTAAACGCCCAAATCATGCTCAGTCCTGGCGTTCAACGCCAGAAACAAGCAAGGAATTGGCGTTGAACGCCCAAAGGAAGTACAGTTCTGGCGTTCAAACGCCAGAAACAGGTAAGGAGTTGGCATCTAACGCCACTCCAGCTTTCACCCCTGGCATTCAAACGCCAGTGGGAGATCAGATACATACAAGTGCTGATAGCAACCCCTCTAAAAAGGCTTCTCAATCCACATCTGTAGGCAATAAACCTACAGCGACTAAGGTTGAGGAATACAAAACCAAAATGCCTTATCCTCAGAAACTCCGCCAAGCGAAACAGGATATGCAATTTGCTCGCTTTGCAGACTACCTCAGGACTCTTGAAATAAAGATTTCATTTGCAGAGGCACTTGAGCAAATACCCTCTTATGCTAAGTTCATGAAAGAGATCTTAAGTCATAAGAAGGATTGGAGGGAAACTGAAAAAGTCTACCTCATTGAAGAATGCAGTGCAGTCATTCTGAAAAGCTTACCTAAGAAGCTTAAAGATCCCGGAAGCTTTATGATACCATGCACATTAGAAGGTACTTGTACCAAGCAAGCTCTATGTGATCTTGGGGCAAGTATTAACCTAATACCTGCAGCTACTATCAAAAAGCTTGGGTTGACTGATGAAGTTAAACCAACCCGAATATGTCTCCAACTTGCTGATGGCTCCATTAAATAACCATCAGGCGTAATTGAAGACATGATTGTCAAGGTTGAGCCATTTGCCTTTCCCACTGACTTTGTGGTACTAGAAATGGAGGAGCACAAGAGTGCAACTCTCATTCTAGGAAGACCTTTCCTAGCAACTGGACGAACCCTCATTGACGTCCAAAAAGGGAAAGTGACCCTGAAAGTCAATGAGGACGAGTTTAAGTTGAATGTTGTCAAAGCTATGCAGCATCCAGACACCCAAAATGACTGCATAAGCATTGATATTATTGACTCTCTGGTAAAAGAGGTCAATATGACTGAGAGTCTCGAATCAGAGCTAGAGGATATCTTTAAAGATGTCCAGCCTGATCTGGAGGAACCAGAGAGAATAATAGAACCTCTGAAAATCTCTCAGGGAGAAGAGAAACCTCCCAAACCCGAGCTCAAACCATTACCACCATCGCTGAAATATGCATTTCTGGGAGAAGGTGATACCTTTCCTGTAATCATAAGCTCTACCTTAGAGCCATAGAAAGAAGAAGCACTAATTCAAGTGCTAAGGACACACAAGACAGCTCTTGGATGGTCCATCAGTGATCTTAAGGGCATTAGCCCAGCCAGATGCATGCACAAGATCCTATTGGAGGATGATGCTAAGCCAGTGGTTCAACCACAGAGGCGGCTGAATCCAACCATGAAGGAGGTGGTGCAAAAGGAGGTCACTAAATTACTAGAGGCTGGTATTATTTATCCTATTTCTGATAGCCCCTGGGTAAGCCCTGTCCAAGTCGTCCTTAAGAAGGGTGGCATAACAGTGGTTCATAATAAAAAAAATGAACTGGTTCCTACAAGAACAGCTACAGTGTAGCGTATGTGTATTGATTATAGAAGGCTCAATACAGCTACCAGAAAGGATCATTTTCCTTTACCCTTTGATAAACCACTATTTTATGGTTTATCTTATGCTCAATTGAGTGGTTTTTATCAACTCTTTACTCACTTATTCATACAATTCACATGTTTTACATTTTCCTTCCTGATTTTGTGCTATGATTGAAAACATGCTTCTTTGATCTTATATTTGCTTATTATTAATTCTCTCTTATTACCATTAGATGCCTTGATATGTGTGTTAAGTGTTTTCAGATATTATAGGGTAGGAATTGCTTGGAGGATGGAAAGGAAGCATGCAAAAGTGGAAGGAATACAAGAAGTTGAAGAAGTTGTTAAGCTGTCCAGCCTGACCTCTTCGCACTCAAACGTCTATAACTTTAGCTACAGAGGTACAAACGACGCGGTTCTAGTTGCGTTGAAAAGCTAACGTCCGGGGCTTCGATTTGATATATAATTTGCCATAGCTGCCCCGAAGTTAGGCGACGCGAACGCGTGAATGACGCGTCCGCGTCGCATCTGCGAACCTCAATCCGCGCAGCCGCGTGGACGACGCCTCCGCGTCACTTTGCCGCGACCTGTACGGACCAAATTGCACAATCACCGACTTCTGGGCTGTTTCTGACCCAGTTTTTGGCCCGGAGAACACAGATTAGAGGTTATAAAGTGGGAGAATGCATCCATTCATGATCATGCTCTCATAATTCACAATTTTAGGTTTTAGATGTAGTTTTTAGAGAGAGAGGTTCTCTCCTCTCTCTTAGGATTTAGGATTAGGATTTTTAGAAATTAGGAATTTATCTCATCTTCATATCAGGTTCAATATTCCTTTTTCATTACTTGCTTTTCAATTTAGTATGAATTCTTCTATGTTACAGATTACTCTTTCGAATTAATGTTATTTGAGGTATTTCAGTTAATGTTGCTTTCTTTTATTTATGTTATTGATTATTCCCAATCTGAAGACATTTTTATTCCAGTAGATTTAATTCCTTTTTCTTTTGGTATTGGTTAAGAAATCAGTAACTCAGGAGTTATCTTAGCTCAACATAATTGATAACTGTTATCTTTGCTAATTGAACTGAACTTCAATAATCCCAACCTTTTCTTAGGAAATAAATAGGATTCGAAGGTCAAACTAATTAGTCCCTTGACTTTCCTTTGCTTTAGCAAAGGTTAGCTAAGTGGAATTAAGATTCAACTTTCATTATTATTGATAAGAATAACTAAGTCTGGACTTCCAATTTCTCATACCTTGCCAAAGGGTTTGCTTTACAGTATTTATTTATTTTAATTGCCATTTAAATTATTTTCCATGTTAATTCTTCATTCTCAAACCCCAATTTACAATCTCCATAACCAATAATAAGAACATACCTCCCTGTATTTCCTTGAAAAGACGACCCAAGGTTTAAATACTTGGTTATCAATTTTAAAGGGGTTTGTTACTTGTGACAACCAAAACGTTTGCACGAAGGGATTTCTGTTGGTTTAGAATCTATATCTACAACGCGACTATTTTTATAAAATTCTTTACTAGCAAAAATCCTAACGTCACCCTTCATAGACCAGATGCTAGAAAGACTAGCAGGTCATGAATACTACTGCTTCCTGGATGGATATTCAGGTTATAATCAAATTGCAGAAGATCCCCAGGATCAAGAGAAAACAGCATTCACATGTCCATCTGGAGTATTTGCATACAGAAGAATGCTGTTTGGTCTGTGCAATGCACCTGCAACCTTTCAAATATGCATGCTCTCTATTTTCTCTGATATGGTTGAAAAATTTCTCGAAGTCTTCATGGATAACTTTTCAGTATTTGGAGACTCATTCAGCTCCTGTCTTGACCATCTAGCACTTGTTCTAAAGAGGTGCCAAGAGACTAACCTGGTTTTAAACTGGGAAAAATGTCACTTTATGGTGACTGAAGGAATTGTCCTTGGGCACAAAATCTCGAACAGGGGAATAG
>NC_029777.3:94371034-94394609 GCF_000817695.3 Arachis duranensis | reverse complement strand
TGGTCACAGCACCAGTCATCTCTGCACCAGACTGGACATTACCATTTGAACTAATGTGTGATGCCAGTGACCATGCCATTGGTGTAGTGTTGGGACAAAGGCATGACAAGCTTCTGCACGTCATTTACTATGCCAGTCATGTTTTAAATGACGCATAGAAGAACTACACGACCACATAAAAAGAGTTACTTGCAGTGGTTTACGCCATTGACAAGTTTAAATCTTATTTAGTAGGATCAAAAGTGATTGTGTACACTGACCATGCTGCTCTTAAATATCTACTCACAAAGCAGGATTCAAAACCCAGACTCATCAGATGGGTGTTGCTTCTACAAGAGTTTGATATAGAAATAAGGGACAGAAAAGGGACAAAGAACCAAGTAGCAGATCACCTGTCCCGAATAGAACCAGTAGAAGGGGCGTCCCTCCCTCTTACTGAGATCTTTGAAAACTTTACAGATGAGCAACTCTTTGCCATCCAGGAAGTGCCATGGTTTGCAGACATTGCAAACTACAAGGCAGTAAGATTTATACCCAAAGAGTACAATAGGCAGCAAACAAAGAAATTGATCACGGATGCAAAGTACTATCTTTGGGATGAACCATATCTCTTCAAGAGATGTGCAGACGGAGTAATCTGTAGATGTGTGCCTAAAGAAGAAGCACAGAAGATCCTCTGGCATTGCCATGGATCACAGTATGGAGGACATTTTAGAAGTGAGCGAACAGCCACAAGAGTCCTCTAATGTGGCTTCTACTGGCCTACTCTCAATAAAGACTCCCGAGTGTTTGTACTTAATTGTGACAGTTGCCAAAGATTTGGCAATATGCCTTACAGTTATGCCATACCTCAACAAGGGATCTTAGAGATTGAGTTGTTTGATGTATGGAGTATTGACTTCATGGGGCCATTCCCACCATCATACTCAAACACTTATATTTTGGTGGCAATGGATTATGTATCCAAATGGGTAGAAGCTATAGCAACACCCACTAATGATACTAAGACAGTACTGAAATTTCTCCAGAAACACATCTTCAGCAGATTTGGTATCCCTAGAGTACTAATCAGTGATGGGGGCACTCATTTCTATAATAAATAGCTTTACTCTGCTTTGATTCGATATGAAGTCAGCCACAGGGTGGCCACTCCATATCATCCACAGACAAATGGGCAAGCTGAAGTCTCTAATAGAGAACTTAAAAGAATCCTGGAACGAACTGTGATTAATCGTAGAAGGGATTGGGCAAGAAGCTTGGATGATGCTCTATGGGCATACAGAACAGCATTCAAGACTCCTATAGGAACTTCTCCATACCAGCTCGTGTATGGAAAAGTCTGTCACTTGCCAGTGGAACTGGAACTTAAGGCCTACTGGGCAACCAGATTCCTAAACCTTGATACCAAATTAGCTAGAGAAAAATGATTGCTCCAGTTAAATGAGCTAGAGGAATTTAGACTCAATGCTTTCGAGAATGCAAAAATTTACAAAGAGAAAGCAAAAAGATGGCATGACAAGAAGCTGTCATCCAGAGTCTTTGAGCCAGGGCAGAAAGTTCTGCTGTTTAATTCTAGGCTCAGATTATTCCCCGGAAAATTGAAGTCCCGATGGAGAGGTCCATATGTGATTACAAGTGTGTCACCATATGGATACGTGGAGCTTCAGGATAATGATTCTAATAAAAAGTTCATTGTTAATGGACAGAGAGTCAAACATTATCTTGAAGGCAATTTTGAGCAAGAATGCTCAAAACTGAGACTTGATTAAAGCTCAGTAATAGTCCAGCTAAAGACAATAAAGAAGCGCTTGCTGGGAGGCAACCCAGCCATTTACGAAGTTTATTTGTTAATTAATTAATTTTTACAAGTATATGTCAATTATCTTCAAGGTAAAATAGCAATTGCTTGAGTTCACAGAGTTACAGAAGGATTCAGAGGATAAAAACAGCAAAAAGAAGCTCACTGGTGCGAAAAAGCCAGTAAGAGCTGTTTTGGGCGTTAAACGCCCAAAAGATGCATCTACTAGGCGTTCAACGCCAGAAAGAAGCATTTTCTGGGCATTGAACGCCAGAAAGAAGCACCTTCTGGGCGTTCAACGCCAGATTTGCAGCATCCTGGGCGTTCAGAAAAACGCCCAATGACAAGGGAGTTCCTGGCGTTCAACGCCAGCTAGAAGCAACAGCTGGGCGTTGAACGCCCAGGAGAAGCTACACATGGGCGTTAAACGCCCAAAACATGCAGCGTTTGGGCATTTAACGCCAGGACTGTGGGGAGGAGGTAAATTCGTTTTTACTTCACATTTTTTTTCCAATTTCCATATTTCAATTCATGATTTCTTGCATAAACATGTTCCAAACTATCATCCTTCAATTCCAAAAAAGTTTAATCCTAAATTCTAAAATCCCTTTTTCAAAAAATATCAAATGTATCTTAATTCATAAACACAAATCCTTTTCAAATCCCATCCAACTTCTTTTCAAAATTCTTTTTTTAAAACTCAATCATCTTTTCAAATCTTTTTTTTTAAAATAAAAATTCAGATTTATCTTTTTCAAATATCTTTCACAACTTTTAAATTTAAATTATATCTTTTTCCTATCATATTTATCTTTTACAAATCATATCTTCTATCTTATCTCTCTTCAAAATTTTTGAAAACCCACCCCCATCCCTTTAAATCCACATTCGGCCTCCCTCCTCTCATCCACCATTCGACACTAGCTCTCCTTCAATCCCTCTCCTTTCTTTTCTTTTTTTTTGCTTGAGGACAAGCAAACCTCTAAGTTTGGTGTGTTTATTCGTGATCACTAAACCATACCCACTAAGATCATGGCTCCCAAGGGAAAACAACCCACTCCAAGAGGCAAGAAAGAGAGTATTCCAAAACCACTTTGGAATCAAGGGAAGTTCTTAACCAAAGAACATTCAGACCATTACTACAAAATAATGGGTCTAAGGTCAGTGATCCCGGAAGTCAAATTCGATCTGAAAGAAGATGAATATCTGGGGATCCAAGAGCAAATTCGAAACAGGAACTAGGAAATCCTAGCTAATCCTGAAACAAAGGTGGGAAGAAATATGGTTCAGGAATTCTACGCTAATCTGTGGAAAACAGACAGGCAGAGAATATCTGGAATTGCCCTCTATGACTATCAGACCTTGGTCAGAGGAAAAATTGTTCACATCTACCCTAACAAAATCAGGGAGATCTTTAAGCTGCCTCAGCTGAAAGATGACCAAGACTCCTTTAATAGGAGAATGATGAGAACAAACAAGGGCCTGGACAAGATTCTAGAGGATATATGCATCCCTGGAGCCAGGTGGACCACCAGTACCAAGGGTGTCCCAAATCAACTCAAGAGAGAAGATCTCAAACCAGTAGCCAGAGGCTGGCTGGACTTCATTGGGCATTCTATATTGCCTACCAGCAACCGTTCTGAAGTCACCGTTAGAAGAGCAGTGATGATCCACTGCATTATATTGGGAAAAGAAGTAGAAGTTCACCAGTTAATTTCGTGTGAACTTTACATAATAACAAACAAGAACTCTAAAGACGCCAAATTGGCTTATCCAAGCTTAATCTCTATGCTATGTAAAGATTCTGGAGTAAAGATGGAAATAACTGAGTATATCTCAGTTGAGCAGCCAATCACCAAAATATCAATGGAAAAACAACAAGTGCAGGATGACCCCATCAAGAGGAGAGCACAGGAATTCCTCTCAGAAATCCCTCAAATTGAATACTGGGAGCATCTTGAAGCATCTGTTACCAAGTTGTAAGAAGCTATGGACCAAATAAAGGAAGAACAGAATAGTCAAAATAGCATGCTTTGCAAATTGCTTAGGGAACAAGAAGAGCAAGGGCGTGACTTGAAGGAACTGAAGCGTCAGAAATTATCTCTTGAAGGACCAAGCACCCCACAGACTAGAGGAACATCCACTTCCCAAAATAAAGGTTGTTGAGTTCTAAATTTTAGCTTTATCTCTGTGATAGTTGTTATTATAGGAATTTACCTTAGAAGTTATATAGGAGTAGTAGTAATTAGTATATCTATTTTGATTTTATTTTCAATTAAGTTATAATTTATTTTTCTCATCATCATCAAACATGAATAAAATAGTAGATTTTTAGAATAAAGAGGTAATTTATATTTTTCGAGTTTTTAATAAGGAAAATTCTAACTATTTAGATGTGGTGGCAATACTTTTTATCTTCTGAATGAATGCTTGAACAGTGCATATTTTTTATATTGAATTTCATGAATGTTAAAATTGTTGGCTCTTGAAAGAATGATGAACAAGAGAAATATTATTGATGATCTAAAAAATCATGAAATTGATTCTTGAAGCAAGAAAAAGCAGTGAAATAAAAGGGGAATCATTGGATAAAGAAAAAGAAAAGTCAATAACCCTTAAAACCAAAAGGCAAGGGTGAAAAGGATCCAAGGCTTTGAGCATTAATGGAAATGAGGGCCCAAGGAAATAAATCCAGGCCTAAGCGGCTAAATCAAGCTGTCCCTAACCATGTGCTTGTGGCATGCAGGTCCAAGTGAAAAGCTTGAAACTGAGTGGTTAAAGTCATGATCCAAAGCAAAAGAGTGTGATTAAGAACTCTGGACACCTCTAATTCAGGACTTTAGCAAAGCTAAGTCACAATCTGAAAAGGTTCACCCAGTTATGTGTCTGTGGCATTTATGTATCCGGTGGTAATACTGGAAAACAAAGTGCTTAGGGCCACGGCCAAGACTCATCAAGTAACTGTATTCAAGAATCAACATACTAAACTAGGAGAATCAATAATACTATCTGAATTCTAAGTTCCTATGGATGCCAATCATTCTGAATTTCAAAGGATAAAGTGAGATGCCAAAACTGTTCAGAAGCAAAAAGCTACTAGTCCCGCTCATCTAATTAGAATCTGAGCTTCACTTGAAACTCTGAGATATTATTGCTTCTTAATTTCTTTTTATCCTACTTTATTTATCTAGTTGCTTAAGGACAAGCAACAGTTTAAGTTTCGTGTTGTGATGAGCGGATATTTTATACGCTTTTTGGGAGTAATTTCATGTAGATTTTAGTATGTTTTAGTTGGTTTTTAGTAGATTTTTATTAGTTTTTAGGCAAAAATTATATTTCTGGATTTTAATTTGATTTTATGTGTTTTTCTATGATTTCAGGTATTTTTCTGGCTGAAATTGAGGGAAATGAGCAAAAATCTGATTTAGGCTGAAAAAGGACTGCTGATGCTGTTGGATTCTGAGCTCCCTGCACTCGGAATGAATTTTTTGGAGCTACAGAAGTCCAATTGGTGCACTCTCAATTGGGTTGGAAAGTAGACATCTAGGGCTTTCCAGAAATATATAATAGTCCATACTTTGCATGAAGATAGACGACATAAACTGGCGTTCAACGCCAGTTCCATGTTGCAGTCTGGCGTTCAGCACCAGAAACAGGTTGCAAGTTGGAGTTCAACGCCAGAAATAGGTTACAACCTGTCGTTCAACTCCAGAAACAGCTCAGGCACGTGAGAAGCTTAAGTCTCAGCCCCAGCACACGCCAAGTGGGCCCCAGAAGTGGATTTCTGCACTATCCATCTTAGTTTACTCATTTTCTGTAAACCTAGGTTACTAGTTTAGTATTTAAACAACTTTTAGAGACTTATTTTGTATCTCATGACATTCTTAGATCTGAATTTTTATAATCTTTGACGGCATGAGTCTCTAAACTCCATTGTTGGGGGTGAGGAGCTCTATAGCGTCTCGATGAAGTAATGCAATTATTTCTATTTTCCATTCAAACATGCTTCTTCCTATCTAAGATGTTCATTCGCGCTTCACTATGAAGAAGGTGATGATCCATGACACTCATCACCTTCCTCAATCCATGAATGTGTGTCTGACAACCACCTCCGTTCTACATCAGATTGAATGAGTATCTCTTAGATTTCTTAATCAGAATCTTCGTGGTATATGCTAGAATTTATGGTGACATTCATGAGAATCCGGAAAGTCTAAACTTTGTCTGTGGTATTCCGAGTAGGATTCAATGATTGAATGGCTGTGACGAGCTTCAAACTCGTGATTGTTGGGCGTAGTGACAGACGCAAAAGGATCAATGGATCCTATTCCAACATGATCGAGAACCAACAGATGATTAGCCGTGCTATGATAGAGCATTTGGACCATTTTCACTGAGAGGATGGGAAGTAGCCATTGACAACGGTGACGCCCTACATACAGTTTGCTATGGAAGGAGCCTTGCGTGTGTGAAGAGGAGGACAAGAGAAAAGCTGAAATTCAGAGGACAAAGCATCTCCAAAACTCTAACATATTCTCCATTATTGAGTAATAGTTACTTATTCCAAACACTTTCACTTTTTACAATTAAATTCAAAGAACCTTATTGGCATCCTGACTAAGATTAATATGATAACCATAGCTTGCTTTATATAAACAATCTCCGTGGGATCGACCCTTACTCACGTAAGGTATTACTTGGATAACCCAGTGCACTTGCTAGTTAGTTGTGCGGATTGCAATGGTGTGATTGCAATTTCGTGCACTAAAAGCATTGACCAACTTTTTTCAAGAGTCTAGGCTTTCCTTTGGTTGAGAATCCAACCATATCCTAGCTCCATCTCTAACAGCAAAAGGAAAAAGCATAAGTCTGTAGACCTCAGGATCCACTCCATTGGTCTTAACAATGTCACAGATTTGCAAGAATTTAGATAAGAGCTGATGTGGATCTTCTAGTGGAAGTCCATGGAATTTTCAATTCTATTGCATCAGAGAGACTAACTAAGGATTTAGCTCAAAGTTATTTGCTCTAATGGCAGGTATGGAGATACTTCTTCCATATAAGTCAGAAGTGGGTGCAGTGAAATCATCAAGAACCTTCATTGCATCTCCTTCATTATTCTATTTGGCTGCCATATCTATGTTTTCAGCTTCTTGTTCGAATAGCTCTATTAAGTTTCCCCTGGAGTGTTGTGCTTTAGCTTGTTGTAAATATTTTCTTAGGATCCTCTCAGGTTTAGGATCAAGATCAAAGAGAGGTTCTTTATTCTTGTTCCTGCTCATAAACAAGAAGAAAGAATGCAAGAAGAGAGAAAAAAAAGGATTCTCTATATCAGAGTATAGAGGTCCTTTGTTAGAGAGAGATAGATTAAGAAGAAAGGAAAAGAATATGTCCTTTAATGAGGATAGTTTTTGAAATTTAATAGAGAGAGCGGGGAAGATATTTTCCAAAATAGAGAGGGAGAAGAAGAGGAAATTTTCGAAAAAGAAGAGAGAGAAAGTAGTTAGGAGGTTTTGAAAAAGAAGAAAGAGAAGGGAAAATAGAAAGAGAATAAGATAAAACATGTAACTAATTAAGAAAGATTTAAAAATAAAATAAGATAAAAGATTGAAAACGATTTGATTTTAAAAATTTAAAATTAAAATTGGAAGAAAAAGTCAACAAGATAATATTTATAATTGAAAGATTTAAAAAAGATTTGAAAAGATAAGATTTAAAATTTTAATTTTTAAAAAGATTTGAAAGATAATATAAGATTTGATTTTAAAAATTTAAAGTTGGAAAGAGGAAGTCAAACGAAGAAAGATAAGATTTGAAAAAAATTGATTTTTAAATTTGAAATTTAAAAATTTTGAAATTTGAATTTTGAAATTTAAAATTTGAAATTTGAATTTTGAAAACTTGAATTTTGAAATTTTAAATTTTGAATTTTAAATTTTGAATTTTGAAAATTGAATTTAAATTAGGATAAGATAAGATTTTGAAATTTGAATTTTAAGATTTGAATTTAAAATAAGATAAGATAAAATTTTGAATATTAAAGAAAAAGATAAGATAAAGATTTGAAAAGATAACAAGAAAGTTAAAATTTGAAGTTTGAATTTTTGAAATATGAAAATTTAAAAATAGACACCAAACTTAAAATTTTTTGAAATTAAAAACACAATTTTTGAAATTTTGACAAAAAATTTTAAAAAATTTCTAAGATCAAACCAAGAAAAATACCAAGAACAATTTGAACACAATGAAGAACACTCACGAACACTTTTCGAAAATTTAAGAAATGAAGAACACAAAGAGATACCAGACTTAAAAATTTTAAGATCTAATAACACTAATTTTTGAAAATTAGAGGAAAAACAACTAAAAGGCACCAAACTCAAAATTTTTAAAATCAACCAAGAAAATTCACTAAGAACAATTCGAATATGAAGAAGGGAAATTAAGAACACCTTCAAAAATTTAAAGAAAAAGATAAAAACAGAGGGGACACCAAACCTAAAAACTGACACAAGACTCAAACAAAAGACAAAGATTACTAAAGAAAAGAAAAGATTTTGAAAAATTTTTGAAAAAGAAAACAAGAAATATGTAAGACTCAAAGTAAGAAAATCAAAAGAAAATACATAGCCAAAAACAGAAAAGGTTTTGAAATTTTTTTTAAAAGAAAACAAAAGACACAAACAAAAGAGCAAATAAACCATAAATAATACCTAATCTAAGCAACAAGATAATCTGGTTGTTTGTCAAATCAGAAAAATCCCCGACAACGGTGCCAAAAACTTGGTGCACGAAATTGGTTCCGCATGTTTCGCACAGATAGACCGGCAAGTATACCGGGTCGTCCAAGTAATACCTCAGGTGAGTGAGGGTCGATCATACGGAGATTGTTAGTTTGAGCAAGCAGTGGTTATCTGGTAGATCTTAGTTAGGCGGATAAAAATTATAAGTTGTCACGGAAAACGCATAAAATAGAATAAATAAATAAAACGTTACTAGATAGGTGGAAAATCAATGGTATAAGAACGGTCGAGGCTTCGGAGATGCTTTGTCTTTTCGGATTAACTTTTCTTACTGTCCACTTGAATAACTTTATGATTCCTTCAATGGCAGTCGTAAGTGATTAACTCATGTCCTCTCATCAAGTTAACCTCCTTCACTGCAGCAATCCAACATGTTGCAAGTGACTCATGTCCTCTCATCAAGCCACCTCTAGGTTTCTCATTGTAGCTGAAGATGAAGCTCTAAGCAATCCACTCCCCTTCATGACCCTACTCAAGGTGCCACAGACAAGGCAGATCTTTCGGATCAGGGAACGCAACTTCTCAGACTCTAACCTTAGCGCCATAGAGACCTTACTTACCCACGGTCAACGGGATTTCATGTCATGTATTCAAAGTTGCCCAGGTACTCTATTGGAATCCGCAATGCAATCTCCAGCTTTGGTTCAATGCTATCTGGGTCAAGACTCGCACGGAACCCATGTAGAACAAGGTGATTGTCACGGGTCACCCTCAATTCATAAGATGAAGAATAAGAATGCATAAGAGAATAGAATCAGACATATTGAACTAGAACAGTAATATTATTAATCCATGAAACCCAACAGATCTCTTAACCTTAACCTTAGGAGGTTAGTGACTCATACTGTACAATATGATGTTCGAAAATAAAGTAGGGGAAGGAAGAAGATCCTAAACAAGGGTGATCTCCCCTATATATACTAATCTAATAACTAAGAATTACAGAACTAGGATAAACTAGGTTGATAGTGCAAAATACACTTCTGGGGCCCACTTGGGGAGTGTTTGGGCTGAGCTTGAGTGTCTTCCACGAGCTAGTACCCCTTGGGGGCATTGAATGCTGGCTTGGGACTCTCTTTTGGGCGTTGGACGCCAGCTGCTCCCCTGTGGGCGCTGGACGCCGGGAATGGGGCTGGTGGCTGGCGTTGAAAGCCAGTTTTGGACCTTCATTTCCAAAGCAAAGTATGGACTATTATATATTTCTGGAAATCCCTGGATGTTAGCTTTCATATCCATTGAGAGCACACTATTTAGACTTTTGTAGCCCAAGAAAATCTCCTTCGAGTGCACGGAGTTCAGATCCTGACAGCATCTGTAGTCCTTTCTCTGTCTCTAAATCAGACTATTGCTCAAGCTCCTCAATTTCAGCCAGAAAATACCTGAAATCACAATAAAACACACAAACTCAAAGTAGAATTAAAAGATGTGAATTTTTCACTAAAACCTATGAAATATAATAAAACTCAAACAAAACATACTAAAAACTATTTGAAAATGATGCCAAAAAGCGTATAAAATATCCGCTCATTATCGGTACTTGCGTGTTGAGCTTATCCACAATTAATCGCAGTTAGTTACTCGTGGTTAAAAATACAGCAAAAAAGGGATGAGAGACTGAGATAATATCGGCCCAGAGGCTGAGAGGGAGGGACGAGTTACTTAGGTGGCAAGTAAGAGGATTTGGGGTCTCAATGAGTCATTTGCGGAATAATAATCAGAAATAAAAGTGAATTCCCAGCTCAAAAAGTCTCTAGTAAGAAAAATAAATCAATGGCAAGCAAGTGTTTACTTTTTACTAGTCAAATTTGACTTAGAGAAATTAATTACCTTCATAAAGTCAACTTTGACCTATTAATTACCATTTTCTAATTTATTTTTGTTTTTTTTTTATTATTAGGCCTGCTTCACTAATAATTATTGGGTCGTGGTTCAAGATTTGGCAGAATAAGTTACAAAATAGCTAGAAAAGTCAGTTTACCGAAAATCAAATTCTTACACTGTTCCTCTTCAGAGAGGTACTTTTATTTTAATTATTCAATTAATTTTTATTCTTGATATATTTATTGTTGTTATTTTTTATTGATCTGCTTATGTTTGTTTTAATTTTTTTTACTGATCTTGAATTTTTTTCTGATCCGCTTATCTTCATTTAATTTTTTACTAAAATGTATATTTGTTAGTTTTGAATTTTTTTTGTTGCATATTTTTATGTTGCTGATCTGTTTATGTTGATTTTGTTTTTTTACTGATATGCTTATGCTGCATATTTTATATTGATTTGCATATTTTGTTATTTTTTGCATACTTATTATTGTTTGGAGTTGGAGTTTTAACATCTATAACATTATATTTATTTGTGACAATGTAGATGCCTTAAGAATTTTTGGAGAGTTGGAAAGTGACCATGGCTGATGAATTGAAAACTCAAATATATCTTATTTGATTTATTTATAATTTGATGATTTAGTATAATGTTTTAACTTGTTAGTTATTATGTTAAATTTGCTTGAAATTCAATTTTGTTATTGATATGCTATAAGATTTTTTTAGATTATAGGTTATAGGGATAAGTAAGAGCGGGACGGGTATCCACAGAAATGTGTTAAGGTGCAGGATCTTACTATTCATAGGTGGTAAGAGAATGAGGTCTATATAGATTAAGGTAGGATAGAACAGAATTGAATAGGGCAAAAATCCATTCCGTCCCATTGTCATTTCTAAGTGAACGATCCAATTGGCTCACTTGAAGTTTTTGCACAAATTTTGCATAATGAACAACTAGTGCGAAGGCATGTAGTTGTTCTAAATTTATTAAGTATTATACATGTTCTGTTATTATTTTTCTGTAAAAATATTATTTTAACAACAAATATCAGTAACACATAAATTAAAACATACTTTATAATTAACTAGAGACTAAATATATTGTGTTCAACATTGTTTGAGTCATAAATTACCACACTTACCCTTACTTCCCTCTACCATGACAGTCAAACCTTCTGTAAGGCCTTATTATTCAACCGTGGCTCTCAAAGAATTCTCAATCCTTGAGTAGTAAGGATGCTAACTATTTCATGAAAAATAAAGGTGTGTCAAACCACACACAGTTTTAAATAAATACATATACGGAGAAAGAGAAAGTTTAGAAAATTAACTCTTTATGCAGTCAAATAATCAACTTTTTAAATTTTTTTTTTAAAATTTAAAAAATTAATTTTACATAAAAATATACGCGTCCTTTTTTCCTCTTTTACCTCTCTTTTCATTTTCTTTTCTCTCTTTTTCTTCTTATTCTTCTTTTCCTCCATGCCTCTCCCTCCGCGTCTCTCCTTTTGTGCCACGTCTCCCTCCATCATCATTATCATTTTGGAGGTTTTTGTAGAATGATTTTAGATATTTTTTTGTTACCTTTCATATATTTTTTTGTTAGATTTTGAATATTCGTTTTATAATGATTTTGGATGTTTCTTTTCATTTAGTGTTAGATTTTTTTATGAAAAATATTAGAAAACCATTAGAATTTATTATTTTTTGTCATCAATTAGCCATTAATATTTTAAAAGTATGTGTTAAAGTATGTTATTGAATTACTAAACTAAAAGAATTTAGTTAATGATTAAAACTTATGGTCCTCTAGCATTTCTCTTCTTTTATTATATTTTGGTTGTTTCTCTTTTTGTTTTGGATGTTTTCTTTTTTAAAATAAGAAACGTAAAAATAATCAAAACATAACAATCATCAATATCTAAAAATTTTAAAAAAATAACATCCAAAATTATAAACAACTTAACATCTAAAATCTCTAAAAATTTTGAATCAAGGGCGCGGTGAAGGGAAGCGTATGCATGGTGGAAGAAAGTGCTGTGAAAGTAAACTCTTTTTTTTGGGAGAAAAAAGATGTGAAAGAGAAAAGTAAAGTGACTAGGAGATTCAAATAATTTTTATTTTTTACTGTCATAGTAAAACAGAATTTTTGAAGTGAATTATATATTTTGGTATTTTTTGAATTTCTTTGTAATCCAACTAATAATTAACTATAGTTCACAAGTACTTTAAAAATAATAAAATTATTTTTTTGTTTTCAACTTCTATTTTTTTTTTACAAAATTATAAAAATAAAAAATACTAAAAATAAAAATACAAATCAAACATACGCTTATTTTTGCTCAAACTCATCAAAAGATGTAATCCCCAATTAAGTGTGTTTCATCGTCATCAATTCATCATCATCCTCTTCGTTATCTTCATTATTTTTATTGGTTTGTTGCTTCGGGAATTTGGCTCTTTTCTCTTCCTAAATCTCATCTAAACCTTTTGATTTACATTTATTCATAACCCTCAAGTTATTAGATCATGATTTGTTGAGTCTCAACCAACTTCTCCATTTGTAATATCTTTTTTCCTTTTCTTATTTATTTAGGTAGTATTTAAAAGAGAGATTAAAATTAAAAAATCAAGACTGAAAGATAAATACTAAGAGACATTAAGTTTCTGTATTATTTTTTGTGTAAACTGTACAAGATTTAATTATGTCCCAATATTTTATTTAGTTTAAGATAAATAGAGACTAAAATAAATAAAATTACTTAATTACCTTTATTAATTAAAAAATAAAAAATAAAATTTTAATTCTAATTCCATTCCTTTCTCCCTTTCTACTTTCTCTGTTTCCCTTTTCATTTTCCTTTTGAGAATCATCATCATTGTATAATCATCATCATCATCATCATCGTGATCAGAGTGAAAGAAAGAAAAAAAGAAAATAATGTTAAAATAAAATTACAAAGATTATCCAACAAAAAGAGGGTGAAATGCTGGCACTCCCATATCTCTAATTCTCGGATGGGTCCACAAGCAGCTCTTCCTTGGATCTGTGTCTTTTTTGTTGTTGTAGAGTTGACATTGGGCTACTGCAACTGGCGACGACACTAAGGAGAGAAACCGACAACACATAGATGATGATAGTGGTGGACGAAGAAGGCGAAGATGATGTTGTTGTGTTTGTCGATATTGTGGATGCCATTAATGAAGATGACACTGTTGCACCACGCTAGTTCTTGGTAGCGGGGTGGTCCGTGATAAAGGGAAGGTGGCAGCGGAGCACGCGCGAAGGCTGGAGATGATGAAGATGAGTGAGGGTGTGTTGAGAGAAGGGAGAGGGAGTGAGAAAAGAAGAAAGTATGAGAGGTGGGATGAGGGTATTTTAGGAACAAAATGTGATTTAAATTTCAGTTCCCCTTTTTAAAAATTTCAGTCGTTTGTCTCTCCACTTTTTGGAAGTATTGAAGGAACTGAAATTTTGTATCTCGGAATCGAAATTTTAGTTCCAATCTCAGGCTAACAAATATGATACTAAATCTCAGTCCTCCTATCTCAGTCTCAGTATCTTTGAACAAACGTTACTTTAAATCCCACAATACATAATCATTTTGTTCTGAGAAGATTAATCAAAGGTTCATTTAATATCCAAACTTAATGCTGCTAGATTAACTTCGATTTGTTTTCATTCCAGATTTTTAAACACTACTAAAACATAGCCAATTACCTATGAATTTTGCTATGAATTTTGGCCAAAATTTTAAAATTTTTAGAACATCACAGTTTAAGTTGTCAAAGTAAATCCGCTAATTGAACCAATTTTTCATATGATTCACATGGTGATCAGTCAACTAATTAATGCGAGAAGCGATGATCATGAACAATGCAAGGTGCAAACACAAACCTTTGATTAATTTAAGTATGAGAGCGAAAGAAAAGTTATTCATATTATTTTTTAAAACTTTCTTATTACCGGACAAATCAAATTGAATTTATAGTTTTATAACTGTTGGTACGAATTTCGACTTATGAAGTAATTTTACTACGATTCGTCGAAATTTGGGAAAGATCGATAGATCAGGTTTTTGGCTATGCAGAACAACACTTTCAACTATAATAAGAATGATAGTCAAGGTCAAGGGCTTAATGATGAGAAATGAGGTGAAACCATAAAAACTACGTGATTAAATACAAGACACAATGAAAACGTGTGTGAGGATTAAATAGCAAGGCAGAATAGGACATGGGGGTGTCTATCATGAAGATTCTTCAAGGTCAAGGTAAAGTTGTGGTCAAGATTATTCAGAAGTAACTGATGCGGAATTTACAATCACAAACTAACCGGCAAGTGCACCGGGTCGTACCAAGTAGTACCTCAAGTGAATGAGGGTCGATCCCACGAGGATTGATGGACTAAGCAACAATGCTCAAGTGATTTACTTAGTTAGACTAACAGAAAATGGTGTTTTGAGATTTAATTGCATTAAACAGAAAATTCAGAGAATTAATAAAGCAAGCAGTAAATTGAGGTGAAGTATATATGAAAAAAAAAACAGTTAAGGCTTCAGAGATATCTATTTTCCAGATTGACTTTTCTTACTAACTATTTTAATCATGCAAGATTCAATTCATGGCAAAGTATATGTGACTAAACCCTAATTCCTTAGACCTTTTTAGTCTCCTCTAACCGTCATCAACCGCCAATTCCTTGGTCACTTAATTCCAATTAGAGAGTGAAGTTCAATTCTAGTTTATATGCCACAGAAACCCTAATTACCCAAATATAAGAGGATTATATGTCACGTATCCCGTTAAGTCCACATAATTAGAAGTTTAGGAGAAATTATTTTCAAGTTGTTGTTCAAGTAAAGAGATTTTTCAAGTTATACAATAACTCAATTAGAACCAAGGTCATACTTCCGTTCCACCCAAATTCATAAGATAAAGAACGAAAACAACTCTTGAATTATAAATCAGTACATGAATTAAAATAGAAAAATAATAGTATCAATCCATACAATAGACAGAGCTCCTAACCTTAATAGTAGAGGTTTAGTTGCTCATGGTGTAGAGAGAAAACTAGGATTTGTAAAACTGTAAAGTGCGGAATGAGGTAGAAGAGAAAAAGAAGAGCCCGAAGGGCTAATTCTTTTCCCTTTTATATCTAATCCTAATAAATGTAAAATATATTTTCTAAAATTAAAATAATATCTTTTCTTAATTATAAATAAAATCAAAATTAATTAAGGTTGATGCGGAGCCTTGTATGAGTGCATGGGGACCACTGGCATTATTGGGATCCATGCTGAACTTGGGAATCCTCAAGTTCAGCGTGGATGAGGCAGTAGCTCCTTTCTTGTTCACTCATTGAGTCCACGCTGAACTTGAATATTCTCAAGTTCAGCGTGGAATGATGTGTGGTTCTTAAGAATGCGTTGGACTCCACGCTGAACTTGAAAATTCTCAAGTTCAGCGTGGAGGAGGCTGAATGGGACTTCTTTTGTGATGTGAACCCACACTGAACTTGAATAATTTCAAGTTCAGCGTGGAGTGGACAACACCCATTCTTCACTCTCTCCATTCTCTAGCCTTGGCTTAAATTCTATGAAATTCGTCCAAAATACTACTCGAAATAAACAGAATTACACACAAGTGCAAATGTATTAAACTCAAAGTAGCATTCATAGCGGCTAAAATGTATTCAATTTTGATTAAACTTAGCAATTCAAGTGCAAATTCACAAGGAAAATATAGAGAAGATGTTCACGCATCAGTAACTCTATTCTTAGGATCTATAAATAGGAAAAGTTTAGAAGAAAAAGGGAACTTTAATAAAAAAAATACTAGATCATCACACAAAACTCTGTAAGAATTTCTAGTCTCAGTGACACAATGGAAGATCATGGATTGCAAATGCATGTGAGAGTTAGGAGCCTGTGTTATTTTATTGTTCTTCATTTTTCTTTCTTTTAATTTCTTTGTTTTAAATATTTCATTATTATTTTTTTTCTGTTAATTTCCATTTCACATTGACATTTTCATTTATTCAAAACTCTCTTTTATTTATTTCACACATTTCCATATTATTTGTTATAACTTGCCATTCATAGTTTGACTCAGTTCGCTCTTTCCAGAGGAGTTGTATCTGCTTCCCGAGTTGAGATCTTGATACAAGCTTGATTCGACACTCTGTCGAAATTGTGTGAAAAGATGTGTATGCGATTACGCAGTGGTAAGTTAATAATCTATGATAGAGCCTCAATTTCGATGGATACGTCGAATATTGAAACAAGGATTCGAACCTTGCACCTCAACATAGTCTAGACATGACTCCACCATTGAGCCAATTGTCTTCCTAGTGCAACTTAAAGAAAGAACTTTTTGTTATATATATTTGTTCATAATATATATAATATAAAAATTCATATTATATTATAATTTATTTAAGTCAAATTTAAGTTATTTCAAATATTAATTTTATCTTTCAATAATAATATTGAATCTTTTATTTTTATTACTAATATTTTTGTTTTACTATAATTTTATATATTTATTTTATTAGAATTTATATAATTTATTAAAATAAATATTAAATATTTACATATTAAAATGTTAGTAAATATATGTATTTTAAATTGTAATTTTACATATTAAATGTTAGTAATTTATCAGTTGAACCAATGAACCAGCAGTTTGGCCGATTTAATCACCGGTTCGATTCTGACAACTATACTTTAGAGAATCCTAGTACGGGGGTGTGTGGGAAGTGCTAGTACAATAAAGAATAACCCTTTGTATAATCTTGCACCACCTCCTTCAGGTTACCCCTCGATGGGTATACTAAATCATTACTTCCCTCATATGACAAATTATGGTGCACACCAATATTTGATGAATACTCCTCCTTATCTAGGATCAGTACCTTTGTCACAAACCTCTTTCATAATACCAAATATTCTTTCGACACAAGGCATAGGTGCAAGTAGATTATTACCCATGGGAGGGGCACATCTTTTTATTTTCCCAGATATGTCGAGATAGATTCCTGTCAGGATATCGAGAATAAACACCATGATTTAATAAATATTCTTACCCATCAAATGGCCACGATGCTAAATCCCATGTTAGAAAATAATAATGCTAGAATAGAGCAAGTTGCTCGAGGAGTCGATGATATTGCAGGAGCAATTAATCGACCTGTGATTCCACCTCTAGGAGAGTTTCTTACTAATAATCCTTCTCTAATACTGAATAGGGGAGAATACCAAAATATGGTATTAAATGAAGCCAGAGTAAATAACTCTGCTCAAGCTTATGGTCAAAACATAACTCAAGCCGTTGAGCAAATCTTGTATAGGGCAGTATTGAATATAGGAGTGACAAAATCAACCTTATTTTATATTTCCTTTTCAGATTATGTCTTACAATATGAACTCCCAAGGGGAGTTAAAACTCCTAAATCCCTTACAAAGTTTGCTGGAGAGAGTGAAAAATCGATTATAGAACACATTGCTCGATATACAGTCAAAATCGGTGATCTGATCAACAATGAATATTTAAAAATGAGGTATTTCCTTCTTCACTCACAAAAAATGCTTTCACTTAGTTTTCAAACTTGCAACCCAGTTAGATCTACAACTAAGTTCAATTGGAAAGGAGTTTTCATGATCAATTCTTTAGGAGAGAAATGAAGGTGACTTTGTCTAATTTATTCACTATAAAGAGAGAAAAAACTGAGTCGATCGATGACTATCTTTTTGGTTCAAGAATATGAGGAATAAGTATTTCACTCCTATTTGGGAACTTGAAGTAGTTAAGATGGCTATCAATGGGCTCAACTTCAATATTCGAAAGAAATTAGTAAATCAGCAAAAGAAAATCTTTCGTTAATAAAAAGGTGAATTTTGTTGATTGTATGAATGAGGAAGAGTCAAATAATAAATTTTCTTTTGCCACAGAATTGAAATATGGGCCACCTTATGTGTGTTGATCTCTTCTGGCAAAAGATAAAATCCCCTTGTCAGGGGAGAAGAGATACGCTTTTGACCTAACAAAAGATGAACAACTTTTTTATATGTTCTTAAAAGATAAGCAGCTTTTACTCCATGAAGGAAAATGAATGCCATCCGTGGCTGAGATGAAAAACAAAAAGTTTTGCAAATTTTATCAAACTTCTAGATATTATACTAATAATTGTGTTCATTTCAGGAATTTGGTACAAAAAGCTATTGAGGACAGTCTACTGAAGTTTGCTAACAAGCCTAAGATGAAGGTAGACTCTGATCCTTTCCAAGTCACGTCGTACTTTGCTGAAATAAAAGAAATTATATTCTCAATTAACATCGCTTTCATCAAACCTACAAGAAAAGACCTACAAGAAAATATGATCAGTTCGAGTTGGATATGTTTGAAGCAGAGAGCCTATTTACCCAAAAGCAGGAGAGGACTTGTTGGATCTTTTGCTAAGACAAAGAGAGAAGGAAGAAAATGTATCGATATGCCCTCGTTGCAGTGTCTTGTTCGACACTTCAGTTGCTAAGGCTTTCAACTCATACAAAAAGAGTAGAGAGCATATTCATTAAGAGGAATTTAGGCAAGCTCAACTAAAGCAAGGAGCTAAAGGTCGAGATTCTGCAAACGCTCCTATAGAACAGCAAATGCGTACTGTGGTAATAATCGATCAAAAACCCCAGAGGTGTCAAATCGCACTAGAGTTCCTCCATCAAATGTGTCAAAAAATAAATGCGTACAGAATAATGGTTCAAACTTCTCTAGGAATTTTAATTTTAACATTCCTAGAGGAGGTCTTGGGAATTGGCTAGAGGCTATTAAAGAGGTGCCTTTTGACGAGGATCAGGTCAAAGAGGTGGTGGTTAATCCAGGTCTCAATGTAATTTTCAAGAAAGAGCTTCCTTCATTCCAAGAGTTATGGCTTAAGCACAGAATGCTTATGTCGATACACAGGGACTATATCTAGAGTTAAGCAAGGAAAGAAAGTCACCTAAGAAACAAGAACAGAAGGAAAAAAGGGTATCCTTGTGTAACGAACAAAAAGTGAAAGATGAGTCGAAAGAAGCTTCACTGAATAAGTTGATTCCTAAGAGAAAGGAAGAAGAAGCACTGACAGAAAATTTTATTCTAGTTTCAAGGATAATTTAGATGTGATGCTTGGAGAAATTGGTTTTGGGCATGTTGACACATTTTCTGTTCTCCTTTTCAACTTCCAAGGCAACACTAAAGGGCCTTGGAATTTTCTCGAAGGAGACTGTGATGACATCATTCCAGGGGATGAATTTTGATTTGTCGAAAATAGCATGGTTAAGGAAGGACTATTTAAAAGACCTGATGAGATCATCAAGGGTCACTTTCAACCATTACATATTAAAGCAAAGGTTGAAGGATTGGTAAAAATCCATCACATATTAGTTGATGGAGGAGCGGCAATTAACCTATTGTCAGAAAGCATGTTACCAGTGTTCCAAAAAACAGTCGAGAATCTGATTAAAACAAGTTTGGTTGATATTAGATTAAATGGTAAGTCAAGAACAGCCTAGGGAATGATCCTGCTAAGGGTTAAAGTGGGAAGTTTCGAGCAACCTATGGTGTTCATAGGGTACCTACCAAGGCAACCTTCAATATGCTATTGGGAAGAGATTGGATCCATGGAGTAGGTCAATTCTCTCAACCCTGCATCAAAAATTGATGCTCTGGGATGAAAATGGGAGAATCAAGGAGATCGAAGTTGACAACAGCCCCTGCTATATTGAACAAATGAATATCAGCTTTAAAGATTATCATACCAGTGTTTGACTACTTGATATTGATATGAGCACCTTTGACCCCACTCTTATCAAAGGATGCTATGTAAGGGGTCATGGTATGAAACTGGTCCCTAAGGCCAAGGAGAGCTTGGCCGCATGATCCATTTAAATGGATATATCAAGCCATTGGGCTCGACTCTTAGCCTACATAGCTGAGAAGAAAGAGTGCATGGGGGAGTGTGCACTAGATTGTATATATGACCTCGACCCCTTAGGGTTTAAAAGGCCAGATTTAGTTTAAGAAGATTTGCACAATAAAAAAATTGAAGTATAAAATCCTCTTGACGAGATTGAAATTGGTGGAAAGAGTCGAGTGACTTACATCAGCCAATGTTTAGATCCTAATTCAAGAAAGAGCTAATGGAAGTCTTTAAGAGATACCATAATTGTTTTGCTTGGCAATATGAGAAAATACCTGGTCTGGACAGATCTTTGGTCGAATATAAACTTTCTCTTATTGAAAATGCTCAACCAATTAAATAGGCTCCTAAACATTTTGCTCCCGAAATTATGGTTAAGATCAAGGAGGAGGTCGAACACTTACTAAAAGCTAGGTTCATCCAAATAGCCAGGTATGTCGAATGGATTGCTAATATTGTGCCTGTTATTAAGAAAAATGGAAAGTTAAGAGTGTGCATTGATTTCAAGGATTTGAATAAGGCTATGCCAAAGGATGAGTATCACATGCCAATCGTAGAAATGTTGATCGATTCTGCAGCAGGAAGTGAACTTCTGAGCTTCATGGATGGATACTCAGGATATAATCAAATATTCATATCCCAGAAAAATGTGTCAAAAGCTGCATTTCGATGCCCTGGAGTCATTGGCACTTATGAATGGTTAGTTATGTCATCTGGGTTAAAAAAATGCTGGAGCTGCCTACCAGAGAGTGATGAATTTGATTTTTCATGATTTATTGGTAAGTTTATGGAAATTTACATTGATGATGTGATAGTAAAATCAGAGTCAAAACAAGCTCATTTATGTAATCTAGAAATGGCTTTTAAGCGAATAAGGCATCATCGCTCAAGATGAATCCATTAAAATGTGCTTTTGATGTATCTGCAGAAAACCTTTTGGGATTCATCGTGCAAAAAAAAGGAGTAGCCATCAACACTAATAAATGTCAGTCTATTTTCGACTTATCCCCTCATAAGAGTAAGAAAGAATTTCAATCTTTCTTAGGTAAAGTAAACTTTCTTCGAAGCTTCATCTCAAAATTATCTGGAAAAACAAAAATATTTACTTCTTTATTGAAATTGAAGCAGGGAGAAGAATTTAAATATCAGGAGGAGCACCAGAAAGCTTTCGACCAAATAAAGAAATATCTGACTTCACCACCAATCTTGGCACCAATCAAACAAGGTCGACCACTAAAATTATATATTGCTGCATCCGATACAACTTTAAAGAGCATGCTGGCTCAAGAAGACGAAGATCGCAACGAAAAAATAGTTCACTATCTGACTCAAATGTTAACTGATGTAGAAACTAGATATATTGCAGTAAAAAAAGTTTGTTTAGCCCTTTATTTTTCTTGGACTAAAAAGTTATTTAATTAGAAAGAATGTTTATGTTGTGTCGAAATTTGATGTTATCAAATACATGCTTTATTATACAATACTAAGAGGAAGAATTGGCAAGTGGATGTTAGGGTTAATCGAATATTCTTTGTTTTACGTCCCAGCCAAGGCTGTCAAAGGACAAGTGATTGCTGATTTTCTAACAGACCATCCTTGCGTTGATTGAATGACCCATACTTAGATATCTAGAGTTTAAACTCTGGAGGTTATTTTTCGATGGGTCGAAACATCAAAAATAGAGTAGGAGTGGGGATCTTGATAATCACCCCTGATGACATTTTGACCAAGTTCTTGTTTCGACTAGAGCCAGGTCTATCAAATAATAAAGTAGAGTATGAGGCTTTAATCATTCGCCTGGAAATTTTAATTGAAAAAGAAGCTCAAACAGTCAACATCTTGGGAGATTCACAATTAGCAATTCAACAATTGGCTAGAAATTATTGAATTACTAGTCAAAATTTAGCCAATTATTTTGTGGTAGCCGTTCGACTCTTAGCTGATTTCGACTCAGTTACAATAAAGCACATATTTAGAGAGTCGAATCAGGAAGCTAACGAGTTAGCTTAAATAGCTTCTGGTTATAAAATATCTCCCAAGTTGATAAAGGAGTTTAGTAAAATTGAGGCCAACTTAACTCCTTTAGAAGTAAGAGGGGTTTGTTGTGTAAACGCTCTCGATCCAAATGATTAGAGACATAAGATCATCGACTTCCTTAAAAATTCCAATAAAAAAATAGATCAAAAAATTAAATATTTAGCATTAAACTTTGTATTGGTCGGGGGATCTTTTCAAGAAAAGTGTCGATGTTTTTTTGCTCCAATGCTTAAGTACGCAAGATGTATATTTAACTATGGTAGAGGTATATGAAGGTATTTGCAGATCTCATCAAGCGGGTCAAAAATACATTGGACTTTATGCCAACAAGGATTGTATTGGCCTTCAATAATGAATGATTGTATTAATTTTGTTCGACATTGTGATCAATGCCAAAGATATGCACCAATCCAGAGAATCCAAGCTACAGATCTGCACGCTATAATTAAACCGTGACCATTTAAAAGGTGGGCTCTGGATTTAATAGGAAGGATTCAACCCCCTTCGACTAAGGGGCACAAGTTTATTTTGGTTGCGATTGATTATTTTACTAAATGGATGAAAGTTTTGCCCATGAAAGAAGTCACACAAGCCAAAGTAATTGATTTTATTGAAGAGTCACTTATTCATAGATTTGACATTCCTCAAACTTTGACTACATACTAAGGAACCATGTTGGTGCACGAAATTGCAATCACACTTTTGCAACTCCGCACAACTAACCAGCAAGTGCACTGGGTCGTCCAAGTAATACCTTGCGTGAGCAAGGGTCGATCCCACGGAGATTGTCGGCTTGAAGCAAGCTATGGTTATCATGTAAATCTTAGTCAGGATATCAGAAATTATCAGGATTGATTGTGAAAAAAAAGAACAAAAGAACATGAAATGATTACTTGTTTCGCAGTAATGGAGAATAGGTTGAGGTTTTGGAGATGCTCCATCTTCTGAATCTCTGCTTTCCTACTGTCTTCTTCTTCAAACACGCAAGACTCCTTCCATGGCAAGCTGTATGTAGGGTTTCACCGTTGTCAATGGCTACCTCCCATTCTCTCAGTGAAAATATTCCTATGCTCTGTCACAGCATGGCTAATCATCTGTCGGTTCTCGGTCAGGCCGGAATAGAATCCAATGATTCTTTTGCGTCTGTCACTAACGCCC
>NC_029777.3:94370240-94370421 GCF_000817695.3 Arachis duranensis | reverse complement strand
TTCTGTAGCTCCAGAAAATCCACTTCGAGTGCAGGGAGGTCAGAATCCAACAGCATCTGTAGTCCTTTTTGGTCTCTGAATTAGATTTTTGCTCAGGACCCTCAATTTCAGTCAGAAAATACCTGAAATCACAGAAAAACACACAAACTCATAGTAAAGTCCAGAAAAGTGAATTTTAACT
>NC_029777.3:94369628-94370086 GCF_000817695.3 Arachis duranensis | reverse complement strand
ACCAAACTTAAATTGTTGCTTGTCCCCAAGCAACTGAAAATCAAAATAGGATAAAAAGAAGAGAATATACTATAGACTCCAAAATATCAAGGAAACATAGCTCCAATTAGATGAGCGGGACTAGTAGCTTTTTGCTTCTGAACAGTTTTGGCATCTCACTTTATCCTTTGAAGCTCAGAATGATTAGCATCTATAGGAACTCAGAACTCAAATAGTGTTATTGATTCTCCTAGTTAAGCATAATGATTCTTGAACATAGCTAATGTATGAGTCTTGGCTGTGGCCCAAAGCACTCTGTCTTCCAGTATTACCACCAGATACATACATGCCACAGACACATAATTGGGTGAACCTTTTCAGATTGTGACTCAGCTTTGCTAGAGTCCCCAATTAGAGGTGTCCAGGGTTCTTAAGCACACTCTTATTGCCTTGGATCACAACTTTATTTCTTTCTTTTT
>NC_029777.3:94364308-94365176 GCF_000817695.3 Arachis duranensis | reverse complement strand
TCTAGCTGTACCCACTCTGAAAACATTTCAGAGGGGCATTTTCTTAGCATACCTCTATACCTCTCCCAGGCATTGTAAAGGGATTCATTATCCTCTTGTTTAAAGTCTTGGATGTCCAGCCTTAGCTGTGTCATCCTCTTTGGAGGGTAAAAATGATTCAGGAATTTGTCTGATAACTGTTTCCATGTCTTTATGCTTGCTGTAGGTTGGTTATTCAACCACCTTTTAGCCTGATCTTTTACAGCAAACGGAAACAGTAATAGTCTGTAGACATCCTGATCCACCTCTTTATCATGTACTGTGTCAGCAATTTGTAAAAACTGTGCCAGAAACTCAGTAGGTTCTTCCTGTGAAAGACCGGAATACTGGCAATTTTGCTGCACTATGATAATGAGTTGAGGATTTAGCTCAAAGCTGCTTGCTTTGATGGGAGGTGTACATATGCTACTCCCATATGCAGCTGTAATGGGGTTAGCATATGACGCCAGAGTCCTTTTGGACTGATCAATTCCACTTAGGTCCATGATGGATAAAATATTTTTTTTTGAATTAACGAAAAAAATAAAAATTAAAATAAAAGAAAATTAAAATAAAAATTCGAAAATCAAAAAGAAAATAAGATCAAAGCAAATTGAGAACTGAATCAATTAGTTAATCAAAAAGATTTTGAAAACAGCAATTAAAAAGATCTGATTGAAAATTTTTATGAAAAAGATTTGATTTTTGAAAAGAGCAAAGAGAAAAACAACAAAAAGACACCAAACTTAAAATTTTTAGAAAATCACACACTAATTTTCGAAAATTTTTAAGGGAAAAACACAAAGGGGACACCAAAATTAGAATTTTTATGAATCAAAAAGGGACTAAG
>NC_029777.3:94332834-94363622 GCF_000817695.3 Arachis duranensis | reverse complement strand
CCAAGAGATAACTACTTAATCTAAGGTAGAACGGAGGTGGTTGTCAGGCACGCGTTCATAGTTGAGAATGATGATGATTGTCACGAATCATCACATTCATCCGGGTTAAGAACAAGTATTATCTTAGAATGGAAGCAAGCATGATTGAATGAGAAACAGTAGTAATTGCATTAATCATTCAAGACACAGCAGAGCTCCTCACCCCCAACCATGGGGTTTAGAGACTCATGCCATGGAAGATACACAAAGAAAACGTGTATAGTGTCATGAGGTACTGATACAATGTCAAAAGATCCTATTAATAGTAAACTAGTAGCCTAGGGTATACAGAAATGAGTAAATGACTTAAAAATCCACTTCCGGGCCCACTTGAAACGCCAGCTTTTATGCCAGTTTGGGCGTTTAACTCCAAGTTTTATGCCAGTTCCAATGTTAAACGCTGGAATTTCTGAGGCTGATTTGCAACGCCGGTTTGGGCCATCAAATCTTGGGCAAAGTATGAACTATCATATATTGCTGGAAAGCCCAGGATGTCTACTTTCCAACGCCGTTGAGAGCGCGCCAATTGGGCTTCTGTAGCTCCAGAAAATCCACTTCGAGTGCAGGGAGGTCAGAATCCAACAGCATCTGTAGTCCTTTTTGGTCTCTGAATCAGATTTTTGCTCAGGACCCTCAATTTCAGTCAGAAAATACCTGAAATCACAGAAAAACACACAAACTCATAGTAAAGTTCAGAAAAGTGAATTTTAACTAAAAACTAATAAAAATATACTAAAAACTAACTAGATCATACCAAAAACATACTAAAAATAATGCCAAAAAGCGTATAAATTATCCGCTCATCACATGTTCATAGGTCGACAAGTCAAAGGTACTGAGTCTAGAGGAATTAAACTTATACATTTGACTCCGTATTATCCGCAAGCAAATGGCTAAGTTGAAGCTGTTAAGAAATCTCTAATTAGTTTGATCAAGAAACATATAGGGAGGCAGCCTTGGAATTGGCATAATACTTTAAGTAAAGTATTATGGGCATATAGGTGTTCCCCTTTAGAAGCCATAAGTTCAACTCCTTATGAGCTTGTATATGGTCAGAAAGCAGTATTGTCACTTGAAATAAATTTGCAAACAGTCAGAGTGGAAAACCAAAATGATTTATCTGTCAATCAATATTAGTCGAGTATGATGATGAATTAGACCAATTAGACCAATCTCGACTGATTGCTCTTGATCGAATAATTAGACAAAAAGAAAGTGTCGCTAAGTCATACAACAAGAAATCAAAAAGGAAAACGTTTACAGTCAGTGACTTAGTACTAAAATTAGTCATTCCTACTGAACAAGTTAAAGGAAAGTGGTCTCCTTTATGGGAAGGACCTTTTCGAGTCGAAAAATGTTTAATGGCAATGCTTATGGATTAAGTGATATAACAACTACTCGACAATTAGGGCATATAAATGGTAAATACCTTAAGTTATATCATTGTAATTAAACAAAAGATGTGGGAAAAAGTGTAACACCCTCATTATCAGAATGTCACGCTTCCGGCTGTGCAACTCTAATAGCAAGAGGTATTACGACGACTTCATATACCGAATAATAAAATAGGAGCCTTTGACTCGAAATCGTATTGCTATTTCCTTTGAAAAAAAAGGGAAAAATACTTTATCTTGAAAACAGACAAGCATATACATATATACAAAAGTTATTACATAAGTAGCTTATGAATATAATATACATACAGAACTTACATTTCCTGTCCCTCTTTTAAAATACAATATTGATGGCCAGGGAAAAATAAATAACAATTAAACTAATATAACAACAAAATCGTATAAGGAAAGTTGCAATTAAACTCTTCGTAAGCCTTTTCGTTCGTCTCCTGAAAAGATAAAGCTGTAGGGGGTGAGAACCTAACCACACGGTCTCACCACGGAGTTTCAGAATTGCCATAAGAAGATATTTAATAAGAAAATTGTTTTCAAGCTCAGTGATTATCGTTGTCTTATGAATCCTTTGAAAACTGATGGTTTAACCATAAAAAATTCAAAACTTTTTTAAAGAAAATTAGTTAATTAACCAGAAATCCAAACTCCCTTTTCAAATAAAAGAATCTTAAAAGTTTCCTAATAGTATGAACAACCAACATGTTCCAAACATAGGTTCATTAGGTCTATGCTGAACCAGCTTGATATTACATACTTTACTAAACCACAACTCAAACCAATCACGGCCTCTAACCAATCACATAATCAATCACGACTTTAGGCCCAAACAGCTCAATGTACATCCAATTCACCACAACCCAACCAATTCCAGTCACTAACACAAGTAGTGAGACTCAAACACAATCAAGAGCAGTTACGTCAAGTATAGCAATTAGCAATTAAACAGAATTATTCACATAGGTAAACCAACTACAATATGCACACCCAAATAATGTCATATAGATGCATATGATGAATGCCTGCCCTATGGCTAATGAGCTCATCCGTCGGCTATATAGCCAACCCGACATGTCCTGGTAGGTAACCATTGGACAGTCCCTCTGTGCGCGCATCTCCAAGCTAAAAAATAATATCCATGGAGTCAAACTCCAAGCTCAAATATAATATTCCATGGAGTCAAACTCTAAGCTCAAATTTAATATAATATTGAAAATCCATATATATATGCATGCCCATGGGGAAATCCAAGGAGTTAAAGTGTCAGGTCACATCTTGCGATAGAGGGTCAACAGAGTATCGAATCCCAACCTGGAGCAGGTGGTAGCAAGCCACTACGTCAACCCAAGGAAACTCATGTCTCAGATAATTCAAATTCATAAGCCATATGAATAATTCAATCATAATTCATCAATATCCACATGATTCTCAATGTCATCTCATTCATCATCATACCTCAATCATACTCAATCATTATCCTTCATTATCACACTTTCCCTTCCATTCAAAAATTCTAATTCAAAACATAATTCATTCTTTTCTAAATGAATCAAACTTAAAACATATAATCTTTAAAACCAAATATTTTTAAATAATTACTTCAAACGGAGCTTCCAATTTTTATAAAATTTCACCAGCATCTCCTCTAAAACTCGGACTCTACCACCCTTTTTGGGTCTTATCCAAACATTCCTCAAGCCTTACTCAACCATTTCTAAATCTGAATCATTTCCCAAAATTTGACCAGTTCTAATATCAAATTATTTTCAAATTGAACCAGCTCAAATATTAAATCATTTATAAATCAAACTAATTCAAAATCAAAGCGCTTCTAAAATCAATTCATTTTCATTTCTCAAACCATTTCCAAAGCTGCATCATTTACATTACCAAATTAACTCCAAAACCAAGAAAAATCACTTTTCGTAATAACCAACTAAATAACTTTTCAAACCAATTTTTATCAACAACCGCACACCACTCAAGCAATCAAGCAATCAGTAATTATGCCCAGTAAAGAACCACATCCACAAGACAAACATAATCATAGAAGTATATTTTTCACAATAATATCTATTTATAACAACTCTGTAATATAAAATAAATTTTAAGAAAAACTCCTACCTCCAATAATCAAAACTCATAAACCAAACGCGTCAAAGGAACCTTTTCTACCGGCCCACAACAATGGCAACCGCAACTCCAATCGTGACATGCAGCAATCAGAACTCAACCCTACGTTACCAACATCTCAGAATCTCTAACGGATTATAACAGAGCACTAACTTTAAGGGGTTTCGGAAAAAAAATGCTTACTAAGAAGACAGGGGTTTCGGTGGCAGTTTCAGCAACCACAGCCGCCACAGTGCAGCTTCCAATAGAACCAAATAGAGCAGCGGTAACCTCTGAGCAACTCCGGTGAGTTTCATCAGCGGTGGTAAGAACGGCGGCCAAAGGGTGACAGCAACGCGACTCCACCACCAATGACCGAGAGGCACAACGATAGCGCTTCCCCACTCAACGGGGTTCTCTCTCTCAGTCGACCTTCCTCTATCCACAAGCTCCTCTCTCAGCGGACCAGAGAAGCAGAAATGGAGCTCCATCGTGATTCTCTTTCGCAAGCTGGCAAGGACGATGGTGTGGTGACTTCGACGACGGCGGCAAGGAGCACGGTGGCATGGGCACCACGACACACACCCTCTGCTCTTCTCACATGACCCACTTCTCCTTCTTCTCTGTATCGACGGCGTCCATGGCAGAACGGCGACGAAGGTACGGCAACGGCTTTAGCAACAACTCCTCGCGAGCACTCCCCCTCTCTCTCTGCCCGATCTCTTCTTCACCATGTGTGTGTATGTTTGTTCAGTGTGTTGGTTGATAAATGAAAGCTGAGGGTGATGGTATGAGGGAGATGTGGGTGACGACGGTAACTGGCGGCGAGGCATGGCAGGTTCGGCGGCGAGGTGGGGACGGTAGTGGCAGGACGTGTGGCGGCGGTTCTCTTCTCTCTCTTGGTTACGTTTGTGTGTGAGTTATTTGTGTATGTGTGTCATGAATGAAAAGGGGTGAGGGGTGAGGTGAGTAGCGATGAGGCGGTGGGGTAAAAGGGTTAGGGTTTCCAATTTGGGAATTAGGATTTTGATTAGGAAGAATGGTTAGGACTAGTATAAGTATTTTTAATAAAATTGGGGTAATAGAGTAGTAATTTGAAATCAAATTTAATCAAATAATAATACCTATAAAAATACTATTTAATTATCAACTTACAATTTATTTTTCAAATAAAAACTCTAATTCAATAATTTAAGATAATCAAATTAATTTTTTTTAATTATAAAATAAAGTTCAAAATCTAATTATTCAAATTAAACCATATATCTAAAGCCCTTATTATTTTTCAATTACTCGAGCTTTCAAATCAATAATAAAAAAATCTAATTAATATAAAAATTACTAAAATTAATATCCTGAATAAATAAAATAAATCATAATTAATTTATTATTTAATTTCTAAAAAATATGGGGTCTTACAAAAAGCTTACAAAGAGTGAAAGTTCATATGAAAGCTTTGACAAAAATGCAATAGTTTAAAATAAAGACCTAAACTTAAGCTTCATGTCCTCTTGTTGTTTACCCAAGATGGCAGAAGCTTTGATTGTTTCCTCTTTGGCTTTGATGGTTTGATTAACAACTTCGACAAGAATAGGATGACCCAAAGTCTTTGATGTATGAACTTGATTTATCTTGTGAAGCTGCAGATTAAGTGTTGCATTAGTAGCTTCGACCATTGCCTTACTGAATTTCAGTTCATCCACTCCTTCTTAAGAATCTCGACCTTAGTAGCTATAATCTTCTCTTTGGTTCGACCCTCTGATAAGACCACTTCGATTTGAGACTTGGCTGTCTCGTACTTTTTCAACTGTTTATCATGGGTAGCCAAAGCCTCGACTGCTATGTTAAAATCTTTCTTAACATAGTTGATTATCGAGAGATGATTATAAATGTCTTCCATAAATGTCTCCAAGGTCGCTAACGCAGTGGCTGGAATTTTTTTATTCAGAAAGTCGAGAGCTGCCAATAATCGAGCCTTCAGATCTGCATTGTTGTTAATCTCTTCCAAAGGGTGGTTAAGACATTCAAGAATAATGTTTACCCTTTCAAGGATTGAAGGGTCGGGAGCTGGTGGTAACTGAGGCTCAAGTGAGGTAACCTCCTCTTCATAAGTCAAGATAATTAGCTTTGATTCTTGCACTGAAGGAGCGATTTTTCGTTCTTCACCAGAAGAAGAAGAAACCCTTGTTCCTTCGAAGGAATAAACCTATCAAGCGTCTAAAAGAATATTGGCAAGATCAAAGTCGAAGACATCAAAATTTAAATCTTCAACTTCAGGAGTAGGAGCATTAATAGGTGAGTCATCATGTTCGAGATCAGCAACTTGATTCATGGTCGGCAAGATTAGCGAAGTGGCTGCAGCAAATGTCGAAGCAGGACCAAATTCTTGTTACGTCTCCGCATCAATTGGAATAGGCATATAGCTTGCCTACAAAAGAAAAAAAGTGAAATTAGAATATAAGCAAAAGAAGAAGAGGAAAAGGTAAGCATAATTACCATTGGGGAGTCAGTCGAAGCTTGAGAAGCAGCAGTCGATGGTGCAATTTGAATTGGACTTAAGAAAGGAAGGGAAGCAGTCACCTTTGAAGGAGGTTGAGTAACTTCAGTTTCGACACCTGAGGTGTCAACACCTGGTTTAGAGTGACTTTGTGGTCCGGCTCGGGATGGAGAGCTACGCTTTAAAGGCTTTGACTGAAAGAAAATGGGAAAGTATTATTAAACATACAAGACAAAAGTTGACTATTAAGGACGGTAAAGTATTCGAAAAGTACCTTGAAAGAAGTCGTTGGATTATATTTCTGTACCTTCTTGGGCTTATCCACAATGAGGATATCGATAGTTTCACACTTCTTTGAAGGTAGAGTGGCTTCACCTGGCCATCCTCTTCCCCGACCCCTTTTCGATTTTGTTTTCTTAGAAGCGGCCTCCTCGTCCGACTCCCAGTTTTCTTCGACCGGTTTAGGATTAAAGGCGACACTTGCTTGGTCTATTGGTTGAGCACCTAAAACACAAAAAAGGTATAAGAGGAGTACGGACTTAAATGTTGTTTAAGTTTTAAGAAAACATGGTACCTGAAGGATATCCAGCAATACTTGTCTGACCTTGAATTTATCCCTAACGCCTGGGTAATAGATGGCACCAAGTGTGTTTATTCCCAGGGTACAAGGGCCTTTCTTTCAGAGTTGATAATCCACTCCTAAGTCTCCTTTAGGAGGGTCAGGTAGTCGATTAGTAAGACCAAAAGGGGCATTGAGAAAAGAAGGGAATTTGAACGTTTTCATAAAATATTTTTTCTTGACAAAAGGGTCTCAAGCTAAAGCTTTAACATAATGGTCGAGACATCTATGAAAGTGTGCTTCATTTTTCTTTTCCCATACCTCTAAGGCCTTGATGAAAGCATACCTTACGTTCTTGAAATTCTATTTTACCTTATAATATTTTTCAAAGGTAATGATTTCGTGGATATGCTCACCTTTGATTTTCTTCGACACAGCAGCAGTCTGTGTAGAATGAAGAACCAAGTTAGAGAGAGCTTGCTCAGTTGAGGGGCAATGAGAATGATAATAGTTCAACCACCATTTGTGAAAGTCAGGGGTCGAGAGGAAGTAGAATTTAATGTCATATCTCTGGTACTAGGAAGTTACTTTTTGACGATTCAAATCCAAAATCTAGTCAAATTCCTTCAAATCTGACACTTCATAGTGGATCATTTGGGCTCCAGCTTCAAGTGAAAGTGGAGAAGGTAATGCTTGTTGGTGCGAATTTTTGAATACCACAAACTAACCGGCAAGTGCACTGGGTCGTACCAAGTAATAACTCGGGTGAGTGAATGTCGATCCCATGAGGATTAATGGACTAAGCAACAATAGTTGAGTGATTAGGCTAGTCAGACAAGCTAAATTTAGTGTTTTATGTTCCAAGTATCATAAAATAGTGAATTTGAGAATTCAAAAAGAAAGTAATAAATGGTTGGGGAAAAGAGTATGAGAAAACAGTTAAGGCTTTGGAGATGATTAATTTTCTAGATTAATAATTCTTTCCAACTACTTTAATCATGCAAAGGTTCAATTCATGGCAAACTTCAATTGATTAAACTCTAATTCCTTAGTAATTTAATCTCCTCTAACCTAGTCAACTGCCAATTCCTTGGTCACTTAATTTCAATTATAGGATTAAGTCCAATTCTAGTTTATGGGCCACACAAACCCTAAGTGCCCAAAGATAAGATGATTATATGTCACATATCACGTTAAGTCCAGGTAGTTAGAGGGTTATGAGGAATTGATTTCAAGCTATTGTTCAAGTGATTTAATTGTTCCAAGATTCAACAAGAACTCAATTAGAAAAAGAGTTATCTTCCAATATACTCTAATCCCTAGGATGAAGAACGAAAGCAATCCTTGAATTTAAACCAATGCATTAATTAAGAGTAAAACGACAATAACATTAATCCATCAAAATAATAGAGCTTCTAATCTTAACAGTGGAGGTTTAGTTACTCATGACTCAAAGAAAAATCTAGAGTAAAAAAGTATGAAAGTGCGGAATGAGGGAGAAGAAGAGAAGAGAGCCCGAAGGGCTGAATCTTTTCTCCTTTTATATCTAATCCTAATTGATTGAAATTCAAATTAAAAACCTTAAAAGATTTTGTTTTATTTCAATTAAAATTAAAAACTAAAAGCTAAACGAAGCCTTCCGTGTAAGTTGAAGACGTGCTACTGGCGCTAAACGCCGGGCAGTGGCATTTAGCGCCAACTTGGCAGCATCAAATTTCTTCCTTTTTCTTCTGCATGAACTCTACAAAACTCGTCCGAACTTCACCTGAAATAATAAAAACAATAGAGTAACTCAAAGTAGCATCCAAATAGGTCTAAAACATCAAAAACTAAAAAAAAAACCTCCACAAATACACATCTAAATTTCTAAGAAAATATAGAAAAGTTGCCCACGCATCACTTGTTCAAGGCCAAATTGCCTCGACACGTATTTTGGGGAATAACTGATGAGTTTCTTTTTAAGAGTCATTGTCGATTTGTGAGCCCTATGGGAAGGATTTGAGTAGTCAAGGTTTTCGACCACAGTTCATCGATAGTCTCATGATTTTCATGTTTGAGACTTTTCAGGTTTGGAATGGTATGTAGAATCATCGTTGTTCTTGATATTGAAAAAAAGGTTAATGAAATGGCAAAGGGCATCGATGGATGACATGCCCTTTGGTTTCGACCATGAAAGAGAAGACAGTCAAATAACTTCAAGTGGAGTTTTGGGAAATTCAGAATAGGTGGTGAATTAAAGCACAAAGACAGATTATAGTCATAAGTTAAAAATCTATAGAGGACCAAATGGATTGATCGACAATTCTCCTCGTCGAATTTCACTAACCACCAAAGAAAGTGTCTCATAAAATTAACCCAAAATGAGAGAAAGAAGATTGATATATTTCTTGTGATGAAGCATGATAGCTAATTGGAGGTAATTGCTTTTTTGGATTCAAATTGATTTTGGGAAAAAGATGAAAGCATTAAGCCACAAGAGCAAAAAGGCAACATGCTTGCTGTTCATACCCTGGGTCGAGCTATGCGACCCAGGTTGATTGAAGACAAGAGCGCCCGACCTCTTCAGGTTGGGTTTCCCTCGACCACTCCTTAAAGAGTTCGGCCAAATAGCCATAGAGGCCCAAGCAGGCCCAAACGAAGGAACACAGCCCACTCTAAAGGTGGCTAAGCCTAAAAAGATAAGGCGGTTTCCCCAAAAAGATAAGATAAGCTAACTAACTTATCTTAAAGGACCCCCCGCACTACTATAAATACACTGGAGTACCCAGGTATAACTCATACTCTGATTTTACACAATATCCTGCCTAAAGCACGTGCTATCTTAAGCATCGGTGTCTCTTACATGTACCACCACCCTCCGGTGATCAAGGATCAGCAACATCTCCAACTCTACCAGATCGGAAATAGCAACACAGACCAGTACAGAAGATCTCGTCCGAGATCGACCTTCAATTTCAGGTAATCCCCGAAATATTGGCGCCGTTGCCGGGGACCTGGAAGTCATCCCATCACCATGGCGGACAACTTCGACAATGATCACAACTCAGGTTTGGAAGAAAGAACACCGCTTAAAAACACGGATAACATATCTAAGGATGTATCTCAACCTAAAGGAGACAAGCAATCTCCAAATGTAGAAATTCTAGATGCCCTACAAGGTCAACAGAATCCTCTTGAACAGCTCAAAAAAGAGGCCGAGCATCAACGGGAAGCTGAGAGAGACCTCCGAAGAGAAACAATACGACGCCAAGAGCTAGAAGACAAACTCTTAAAGCTCGAGACCGATCTCAAGACTAAAACTACTCGAACCAACCACAAGGATGACCCCCACAAGGAACAAGATCCATTCACCAAAGAAATCATGAAAGCTAAAGTCCCAAAGGACTTTAAAGCCCCTGACATGACCTTGTACAATGGTACATCTGATCCATGCCATCATCTCAGCAATTCAGAAGCAGGATGTAACTCATAGACGCCTCAAACGCCATTCGATGCAAAACTTTCCCAACTACTCTGACCAAGACGGCAATAAAGTGGTTCGACAGTTTGCCACCAAGGTCAATAGCAAGCTTCGATGACCTTGCCAGGAAGTTCCTAGCTAGATTCTCCATTCAGAAAGATAAAGCCAAGCATGCCCTTAGCCTGTTAGGCATAAAACAAGGAGATCGGGAAAGCATCCACAGCTACATGGAAAGATTCAACAAGGCATGTCTGGATATACAAAATCTGCCAACAGAAGCAGCCATCATGGGTCTCATCAATGGCCTGTGAGAAGGACCTTTTAGCCACTCAATATCCAAAAAACACCCAACATCTCTAAACGAGGTTCAAGAAAGGGCGGAAAAATATATCAACATGGAGGACAACTCCCGATTGGGAGATAGCTCAAAGGCCAGATTCTCCTACCCACCTCGGAACAAGGATAAAGAATCCAGGAAGAAAGGAGACCAACCCACTGAGAAACCTAGAAAATACCATAAGTACAGCCCTATTCGGGTGTCTCTTGTGGATGTTTACCGAGAAATATGCAACACTGAGAAGATCCCACCACCTCGCCCGATAAAACACTAAAGAGGAGGAGGAAATCGGACAGAGTATTGCGAATACTACCGAATCTATGGACATTCAACCAACGAGTGCTTTGACCTGAAGAATGTCATAGAGAAATTGGCAAGAGAAGGGCGACTAGATCGGTACTTAGCCAATAAAGCGGATGAATCGAGAAAAAGAAGAAGGGATGAAGGGGTCGGACGAGTTGAACGCCCACCTCACACCCCTGAGAGACATGTTCATATGATAAATAGGGGATTTTCAGGAGGAGAGATCTCTAAATCATCTCGCAAAAGATAGCTTAAAGATGTATATCATGTCAGAGAAGGGGACAGGTGATGAGCGGATAATTTATACGCTTTTTGGTACTGTTTTTATATAGTTTTTAGTATGATTTAGTTAGTGTTCATACACTGGGTTGAGCTGTCCGAGCCGGGATGTTCAGTAGCAAAGTGACCGACCTCTTTTAGGTCAAGCGGACCGACTTCTTCGTAAAGAACTCGGCCAAATCGACAGGAAAGCCTAAAGAAGGGCCCAACTCAAGGAATACAACCCCGATCCAAAGGCAGCCCAAGCCTATAGAGATAAAGGCGGTTCCATGGAAGATAAGCTAACCTCGACAAAAGATAAGATAAGATAAGATAACTAACTTATCTTATCCAAAGAAGGTCACATCTCACCATTATAAATACACTGAAGCACCCAGGTATAACTCATACTCTGATTCTACTCAATACTTGCTTAATACCCTTGCTAACTTAAGTATCGGAGTCCTTTGCAGGTACTCCCCACCCTCCGGGGATGAAGGATCAGTACTACCACCAAGTCCAACAAGTCGGACACAACCGCTCCAACCAGCACAGAAGATCTCGTACGAGATCGACCTCCAGTTTCAGGTAACCATCGGAACATTAGCACCGTTGCCGGGGAACCTGGAAGTCATCCCAACATTATGGCGGACGACCATGACAATGACCATGACTCATATCTAGAGGATAGAACGCCGCACAAAAACGCAGACACTACACCAAAGGATACTCCTTAACTTAACAACAAAAAGGATTCTCTAAATGCAGGAGCTATAGAGGCGCTTCAAGATCGATTAAAGCAACTCGAGAAAGAAGCCCAACATCAACGCAAAAAAGAAGAGGATCTACATCGGGAGATAAGGCGACGCCGGGAATTAGAAGATAAGCTTCTACACTACTTTAAGGAAGGGAAAAAACTTTGAGTGGACAATGGAATGCGAGCAAGCCTTCTGAGACTTCAAAGAATTCTTGTGACGACCACCTATCCTATCTCGACCACGAGAAGGAGAACCACTCATATTATACCTCGCAGTAGGAAGTCGGGCAATAGCCTCAGCACTAATTAGAGAAGACAAAGTTGGGCAACAACCCGTCTACTTCATTAATAAAGCACTGCAGGGGTCAGACCTGAACTACCAGAAAATAGAGAATTTTGCCTACGCTCTCATACTAACATCCCGACGACTTCGCTCGTACTTCCAAGCTTATACCATTAAGGTTCGGACCAACCAGCCCATAAAGGGGATATTGCAGAAAACAGATCTAGCAGGAAGAATCCTACAATGGAAAATCGAATTGTCCGAGTTCGACCTCCAATATGAGGCGCGGACAGCCATTAAGTCACAATACCTAGCCGACTTCATTGCAGAATTCACAAACACCCCGGAGATCCCCATAGAGTGAAATATATACGTGGACGGTTCCTCGAATAAAACCGAAAGTGGTGCAGGTATGATAATCGAAAGCAACCAAGGAACCCAACTTGAGCTTTTCCTCAAATTCGGATTCCCGACCTCGAACAACCAGGCGGAATATGAAGCGTTATTAGCTGGTTTGAAGCTGGCTAGGGAGGTTGGAGCTCAGAAACTCAACATCTACAGCAATTCACAAGTCGTTACCTCACAAATAACAGGGAGCTACCAAGCCAAAGATCCTACCATGAAAAAATATTTGGATAAAACCAAGGAACAGCTCGGACAACTCGGGGAATATAAGATCTACCACATACCCCGCGAGCAAAATGCCCGAGCTGACGCACTCTCAAAACTAGCCAGCACCAAACCAGGGGGCAACAATAGAAGCCTCATCCAGGAAATACTGCAGAACCCGTCAATATCAGAAGAAAAAAAAGTCCTAGCCATAACAGGTCGGGATCAAGGATGGATGACCCCCATAATTAACTACCTCAAAATAGAAGCGCTCCCTACAGATGAAAAGGAGGCAAAAAGGTTAAAAAGGGAGGCACAGTACTACACTATCATAAACAACACCCTATACAAAAGAGGGATCTCAGTACCATTGTTAAAATGCGTACCGACCTCGAATACAAAGGGAGTCTTGGAGGAAGTACACAGCGGCATTTGTGGCAATCATCTCGGAGCGCAAGCTCTCACCAAAAAGGTACTCCGGGCGGGATTCTATTGGCCAACTCTACGAAAGGAAGCTACAGAATTTGTAAAGACATGTCCACCATGTCAGAAGCATGCCAACTTTCATATCGCCCCGCCGGAAAAGCTCATCAGCGTGACCTCACCCTGGCCATTTGCAAAGTGGGGACTCGATCTTCTCGGACCCTTTCCCCAAGGATCGGGACAAGTCAAATTCCTCATAGTAGGGGTAGACTATTTCACAAAATGGATCGAAGCAGAACCCCTAGCCAACGCCACTGCTCAAAGAAGCCGGAAATTCCTATCTAGGAACATCATTACAAGGTTCGGGGTCCCATACTCCATCACCACAGATAATGGCACCCAATTCACAGATGCAGGCTTCAGAAAATTAGTGGCCGACTTGAATATAAAACACCAGTTCACCTCCGTCGAACATCCCCAAGCCAATGGACAAGCCAAAGCGGCCAACAAAGTCATATTGGCCGGGCTGAAACGGAGACTGCAAGAAGCAAAGGGAGCTTGGGCCGAGGAACTTCCACAAGTCCTATGGGCGTATCAAACAACCCCCCATTCTACTACGAATGAATCACCATTTTGATTAGCATACGGAGTGGAGGCAATGATTCCAATAGAAGTCGAGGAAGCGTCTCCTCGAGTAGTCCACTATAATGAACAAACCAACTCTCAACTTCAAAGAAAAGAGCTCGACCTACTTCCGGAAATCCAAGAAAGAGCTCGAATCAGAGAAGAATCACTAAAGCGGCGAATGGCTTCCAGGTATAATCAAAAGGTAGTGCCAAGAGGTTTCGCTGAGAACGATCTTATCTTAATCCGAAATGATATTGGAACAACTCGACCCGGAGAAGGAAAGCTGGCAGCCAACTGGAAAGGACCCTACCGAGTCAAAGAAGTACTTGGGAAGGGCTACTACAGACTATCCAAACTCGAGGGATGAGAACTCCCTAGATCATGGCACGCCTGTAACCTAAGAAGGTACTATAGTTAGGAAAGGTAAAAAATCTCATCACAAGATGCACTCTTTTTCCTGAAAAGGTTTTTTAATGAGGCATCAAGACTGAGATTTAATCCGACTTAAGGGTACAAAAAACTCCCGCATGTATATATTTGCACTTTCTTTGAATAAAATATGTTTCAGATATTCTACAAATTCCCAAGACGCATTAATCTGAAGCATTCATCGTCCGATTATAAAGCAACAGATCGACAGAAAGTGAAGAACAGATTCACTGTACGATCTCGAAAGGAACGATCATCCGACAACGGTGAAAACGTGATTCACCTAAAGGACGATCGGCCGACACTAAAAAGTCGGACCAAGTCAACCCAAGTTATCAGCAAATCCCTGGAAAGAGGTCTAGCCAACCCTATTAAAGAGGAATTGCTATAACTTAGAAGAGATCGACCTAACAAAGTCGGTCTCCTACAAGACAAGTTATAAAAGTAATCCCTGAAAGAGACCTGACAAAAGTCCAAGAAAGAGGATTACAAAAATAACTTAGAAGGGGACCAACACAAAGAAATCGGTTATGGGGCGCTAAAAATACAAGCAAAAGCGAGAAAACCGAGAAACAAGTTGGACCCATCCACACAGTCACGGCCTCAAAGGATCCAAGTTATAAACAATAAGTACAAAAGCAATCCAAAGAGGTCAAGCAGCAAGATTCCAACACTCTCAGAAACCAGAAGAGATACCATGTTAAAGCGCAATAAAAGCATAGTATAATAAAGCTTCAAGAGGCCACCAAAATCTACCTCAGAAAGCTACTTTTGTTTTTCAAAGTAAAAGTTGCCAGGCAGGCAACTAAAAAGCGTCAGCAGTTAAACAAAACAATAAAACAGTTCAAAAGCCCACAAATCAAGCTATTTACACAATACTTAAAAAGAAGATCAGCAAAGATCGGGAGCCTTCCCGGCAGCATCAGTACAGGGAGAAGGAGGGCGAGTCTGAATAGGCACAGCATCTACAGTTCCATCATCCCGGTTCAGAATCTGACAATCCAGATCAGACATAACTAGAGGAACCGAGGAGGTCGACACCTTAATAGAAGGCACTGGGGGAGGTTCAACATCATCATCGGGATCATCTAGGACAATCTTGTCATCCTTTACTACGTTATCAAGACTAACAAGAGTCAAATCGGCATCAGGAGCAACAATCCAGAACTGCTCCATCAGGTTCTCAGAGGCGGCAGTCACGCTGCCCACAAGGTGACCCTGAAGCTCGGCATAATCAACCCGAGCAGTTTCCAAATCATCCCGGAGATGCACCAACTCCCTATAAGCTGAGACATAGCTATCATTGTGCTTCAGTGCCATGTCCTCAGCCAACTTCAAAGAAGCAGTCAAGGCAATAGAGCTGGCCTTCTTACCCTCTAGTTCCTTCTCTACCTTCGCCAACTTCACCTCCAACTCATCCTTCAGACCTTTGATCCGATCAAATTTTGATTTGGCCTCCTCTATGAAGGATTTTGTGGCATGAATCGGGATCCCCTGAACAGTTCGGAAAATAGACGCACCCATATGTGCCATTTTCACACTACTTTTGGTGATAAAATCCAGATGCTGAAGAAGAGACACATCATCCATGGAGAGCCCACTATAGGGGGCAATTTTCTGGTCAACAAACATGACAGCATCAAAATCCGGGGCATCCAGGTTAAAGGGCTCGGATGTTTTTTGCTTTTTTAAGGGAGGAGCACCAGAAGCAGCGGCAGAAGTCTGTGGAGGATTGACTAGACGAACCCGAGGAATAGGCATTGCTTTCCTTGGCCCAGGAGAACTCAGCACAAGAGGTTTCACTGGAACCTGAGAAGATCCCTCTCCAGCCACCTTGGCTGAGATGTTTTGAGCAGCAGTTGCCTTCTTTGCCTTTTTGAAGGCCTTCATGGAATCATTGTTTTTTGACATCTTTGCAAATACAGAATCAGCCATAGTAAAGGGTTACAATCACAAGAAGAGAAAGCAAAACTAAGAAAACAAGTACAGAAACAAGTCAGACAAGTACCCAAAACAGTCCGAACCAAGGACGGGTCATTCAAAAACCTTTTTGTATCAAGATGGGGTGGTTCCCCCCATAAATCCTCAAGAACAACAACAAAAGCACGCTCAACCTCGTCAAGCATCTCCCATGTATACCGAGACACTCTCACATCCTTCTGGAACTATAGAGGGAAAGAAGGCTCATCATTTTCATCAAGAAAAAATGGGCGGGCCCCCTCGACAGCACGAACTCTAAAGAAGTAATTCTTAAAATCCTTAAAGGACTCGTCATACATGGCAAAAACTTTATGGCCTTGGGTAGACCTGAAAGAAACCCAGGAAGCTTTATTTTTGGAAGAACCACCAGGCTTGGCAGAAACAAACAGATAAAGGAAAAGAGTCTGAGAAGGTGTTACGCCTAACTCTTGGCAAAGTAGCTGAAAGATCTTGACAAAACCCCAGGAATTCGAGTGAAGCTGGGATGGGGCAATGTTATACGACCACAACAGGTCGGTCTCGAAAGCAGTAAAAGAAAAAGTAATGTCCAACTGACTGAAGAAATATTCATAGGCATAGAAGAAGGGACGCTCTCCCTCGATGAAGGTAGGAAAACAAACCCTTTCATCAGAATCAGGAGTGATAAGCTCATAATTCCTCTCCCGGGCACTATTACCACAGATCCTATGACGCTTCCTCAGCTCTATGCAAAATTCAGCATCCACAACAGAGACACACATCAAGACAAGGGAGTCCAGCCAATCAGACATCCCCTCGGGAACTCTGGAAGACATCTCTACAATGTTATTGCGAGAAGAGATGAGGCCAACTAATCCTACAATAAGAAAAGAATATAGGATTACTAAAAACATCTCGGATGAAGGACAAAACAACTCGATTAATACGACACAAGCGAACAAACAGAAAAGGAAAACCCCAAGACTCAAACCAAAGTTCTGGGGCATCCTTTGGAGGCAGTAACAAAGCAAGGTTTTCAGGAAAAATCTACAGCTCGCATCCCAACATCTCTCAAACAAGAAAAGAAGACTTCAAACAAACAAAGCATTTCGAAAAAGGAAAGTAGAAACACAAAAATCATCAAAGCCACTATCTTTCTACAGTCTACCAGCAAAGAGCATTGTCAACAACACCAAGCAGAAAATCGTCAAAAACACAACCTTTTGCAGACTCAAGCAAAACCATAAAAAGTATCAAGAGGAAGTCAAGAAAATGCACTCCAAGCAAAAAGCAAACTATAGGTATCATTATCTCCCACAAAGGTACAGCAACAAGGATCTTTTGAAATTAAGGAGCAAGAGATAGTTTTTCCAAAAATAACAGCCAGAAGCAACAATAGAACATGCAAACCCCTGGGAAACCGCAAAGAAGAAACACCAGGAATACGCAAAGAAGAAAAAAACACATTACAGCAACAAGAAAACACAAGATCATAAGAAAGGTTCAAACTTTTTCGACATTCAAGCAAATATCAACAATTTACCAGAGAATTAAAGACAAAGCAAAACGAAAAGAAAATGGAACCAACCTGGAAAAAAGCAGGAAGCTTCAGAAAAGTTGGAGATGGAGAGACGGAATCACCGATCACTGAACGATGCCGCAACGCAAGAAAAGCAAAATGTGGGCGAAAGACGAAGAGGAGCGAAGAAGGGAAACCATTTTCTGATCGCAAATTCAAAATAAAAGGCCACAAGGAAAAACAGAGCAATTAATACCAATGAATGAAGGTATTAAACCCTCGCACATTCCCAAAAGTGCTGATATAAAAGCACGCGCTTTTTGAGAAAAATGTTCCACATTCAAAAAGCTTCTACAAAGGAATCGACAAAATGCTTGAGTTCGGCTTCACTAGAGAAGGACCGAAGTCAAGGACTCGACCTCAAAAAAGAAGACCGAGCTCAAGCCCAAGCCTATAGAGATAAGGGCGGTTCCATGGAAGATAATCTGACCTTGACAAAAGATAAGATAAGATAAGATAAGATAACTAACTTATCTTATCCAAAGAAGGTCACATCTCACCATTATAAATACACTGGAGCACCCAGGTATAACTCATACTCTGATTCTACTCAATACCTGCTTAATACCCTTGCTAACTTAAGCATCAGAGTCCCTTGCAGGTACCCCCACCCTCCGGGGACGAAGGATCAACACTACCACCAAGTTCAACAAGTCGGACACAACCGCTCCAACCAGCACAAAAGATCTCGTACGAGATCGACCTCCAGTTTCAGGTAACCATCGGAACAGTTAGTTTTTAGAATATTTTTATTAGTTTTTAAGAAAAATTTATATTTCTGGACTTTACTATGAGTTTGTGTGTTTTTCTGTGATTTCAGGTATTTTCTGGCTGAAATTGAAGGACCTGTGCAAAAATCTGATTCAGAGGCTGACAAAAGACTGTAGATGTTGTTGGATTTTGACCTCCCTACACTCAAAGTCGATTTTCTGGAGCTACAGAATTTCAAATGGCACGCTCTCAACTGCGTTAAAAAGTAGACATCCAGGGCTTTCCATCAATATATAATAGTCTATACTTTGCACGATTATTGATGACGTAAAATTGTGTCAAAACGCCAGCTCTCTGCCCTTTTCTGGCATCAAAACGCCAGAATTGGCATAAAAGTTGGTTAAACGCCCAAACTGGCACCAAAGCTGGTGTTTAACTTCAAGAAAGACTTCTACACCTGTAAAGCTCAATGCTCAACCCAAGCACACACCAAGTGGGCGCAGAAGTGGATTTCTGCATCATTTACCTATTTCTGTAAACCCTAGTATCTAGTTTCATTATAAATAGGACCTTTTACTATTGTATTTTCATCTTCGGATCATCGAGACATTCTGGATATCATATTTTCATATTTGGGGAGGCTGGCCATTTGGCCATGCCTGGACCTCCAGACCACTTACGTATTTTCAACGGTGAGTTTCTACACACCATAGATTAAGGTGTGGAGCTCTGCTGTTCCTCGAGTATTAATTCAATTACTACTATTTTCTATTCAATTCAAGCTTATTCTTGTTCTAAGATATTCACTCGCACTTCAACTTGACGAATGTGATGATCCGTGACACTCATCATCATTCTCACCTATGAACGCGTGACTGACAACCACTTCCGTTCTACTTAAGATTGAGCGTGTATCTCTTGGACTCCTGACTCATGCGTGTTGATTGCCTCTCTTGACAACAGAGCCTTTAACTCCTTGAGATCAAAGTCTTCGTGGTATAAGCTAGAATCCATCGGCAGCATTCTTGAGATCCGGAAAGTCTAAACCTTGTCTGTGGTTTTCTGAGTAGGATCTGGGATGGGATGACAGTAACGAGTTTCAAACTCGTGACTGTAGGGCTTGGTGACAGACGCAAAAGGATAGTAAATCCTATTCCTACATGATCGAGAACCAACAACTGATTAGCCATGCGAGAAACGGTAGAGGACCTTTTTCACTGAGGGGATGGGAGGTAGCCATTAACGCCGGTGAAACCCTACATACAACTTGCCATGGAAAGGAGCATGAAGGATTGGATGAAAGTAGTAGGCAAACAGAGATTCAAAAGGATAAAGCATCTCCATGCACTTATCTGAAATTCCCACCAATGATTTAGATAAGTATCTCTATCTTTATTTTATGTTTTATTTATCTTTTAATTATGAAAACTCTATCACCCATTTGAATCTGCCTGACTGAGATTTACAAGGTGGCCATAGCTTGCTTCAAGCTGACAATCTCTGTGGGATCGACCCTTACTCACGTAAGGTTTATTACTTGGACGACCCAGTGCACTTGCTGGTTAGTTGTGCAAAGTTGTGAAAAAGAGTGAGATTACAATTGTGCGTACCAAGTTATTGGCGCCATTGTGTATCACAATTTCGTGCACCAAATTTTTGGCGCTGTTGCCGGGGATTGTTCAAGTTTGGACAACTGACGGTTCATCTTGTTGCACAGATTAGGTAATTTTCTTCTTATTTTGTTTTCCAAAAAGTTTTCAAAAAATTTTTTTCTTTGTTTTCATTTTTCGAAAACATAATTTTTGAAAAAAAATACAAAAAAATTATAAAAATCATAAAAATAAAAAATATTTTGTATTTTTTGTTTGAGTGTTGAGTCAAATTTTAAGTTTGGTATCAATTACATGTTTTTAAAATTTGTGCATTTTTCGAAAAATTCATGCATTGCATTCTTCATGATCTTCAAGTTGTTATTGACAAGTCTTCTTGTTTGATCTTCATATTTTTATTGTTTTGTGTCTTATCTTGTTTTTCATATGCATTCTTGAATTCTTAGAGTCTAAACATTAAAACTTTCTAAGTTTGGTGTCTTGCATGTTTTTCTTTTCTTGAAAAATTTTCAAAAATAAGTCTTGATGTTCATCTTGATCTTCAAAGTATTCTTGGTGTTCATCTTGACATTCATAATGTTCTTGCAAATATCTTGTGTTTTGATCCAAGAATTATATGTTTTGACTCATTTTGTTATTTTTCAAAATTGAAAACATATCTTCTTGAATAAAGGATTTAGCAAAATGAAGATCCAAGAACATAAAGCAGAGGAATTACAGAGAAAAAGCTGGGCGTTCAAAACGCCCAGTGAAGAAGGAAAACTGGCGTTTAAACGCCAGTCATGGTACCTGACTGGGCGTTTAAATGCCCAAACCATGCAGCAATTGGGCGTTAAACGCCCAAAACATGCAGCTCCTGGGCGTTTAATGCCAGGATGACACAAGGAGAGGAATTTTGTTTTCAAGTCAAATCTTTTTCAAATATTCATAATTTTTCAAAATCAAATCTTTTTCAAATCAAATCTATTCAATCATATCTTTTTCAAAAAAAATAAAATCTTTTTCAAAATTTTCAAAAATCTTGATTCAAAAGTTTCAAATTTGTTACTTTCTTGTTAAGAAAGGTTCAAAATTTGAAATTTAGAATCATATCTTTAGTTTCTTGCTAATCAAGTTATTAATTTTAAAAATCAAATCTTTTTAATTTTTATCTTTCCAGTCATATCTTCAAAATCATATCTTTTTCAAATCATGTCTTTTTAAAATTCTAGTTTCAAAAATCTTTTTCTAACTTCTTATCTTTTTCAAATTTATTTATTATCTTTTTCGAAAACCACTTCCAATTTTTCAAAATTTCATTTAAAACTTAATTCTTTTTTTAAAAAAAATTTAATTTTCAAAAATGTCTTCCCCTCTCTTATCTCTTTCTATTTAAACACTAAGATTCCTCCTCCATTGTCAATTCGAACTCCATCTCTCTTTAAGTGTTCAAATTCTTTTTTACCTACCTCATCCTTCCATTCTTGTTTTCCTCTGACACCTCAAGGAATCTCTATACTGTGATATAGAGAATTCCATATTTTCTTTGTTTTCCTCTCTTTTAGATGAGCAGGAACAAAGATAAAGACATACTTGTTGAAGCTGATCCTGAACCTGAAAGGACTCTGAAGAGGAAGCTAAGAGCAGCTAAAGCACAAAACTCTGAAGAGGACCTCACTGAAATTTTCGAAAAGGAAGCAGCAAAAGAAACAATTATGGCCGAACCAAACAACAATGCAAGGAAGATGCTTGGTGATTTTACTACACCAACTTCCAACTTCTATGGAAGAAGCATCTCAATCCCTGCCATAGGAGCAAAAAATTTTAAGCTAAAGCCTCAATTAGTTTCTCTACTACAACAGAACTACAAGTTTCATGGACTTCCATCAGAAGGCCCTTATCAGCTCTTAACTGAGATCTTGTAGATCTGTGATACTGTTAAGACCAATGGAGTAGATCCTGAAGTCTACAAGCTTATGCTTTTCCCTTTTGCTGTAAGAGACAGAGCTAGAACATGGTTAGACTCACAACCTAGAGATAGCCTGGACTCTTGGGATAAGCTGGTCACGACTTTCTTAGCCAAGTTCTTTCCTCCTCAAAAGCTGAGCAAGCTTAGAGTGGATGTTCAAAAGAGAGGAGTTCTTGAAATTGATGCTCTGAATGCCATACTGGCTCAGAACAAAATATTAACCCAAAAAGTCAATATGATTTCTCAGAGTCTGAATGGATTGCAAAATGCATCCAACAGTACTAACAAAGCATCTTCTGAGGAAGAAGCTTATGATCCTGAGAACCCTGCAATGGCAGAGGTTAATTACATGGGTGAAGCCTTTGGCAACACCTATAATCCTTCATTGAGGAATCATCCATCTTTTTCATGGAAGGATCAACAGAAGCAAGGCTTCAACAATAACAATGGTGGAAGAAACAGGTTTAGCAATAGCAAACCTTTTCCATCATCATCTCAGCAACAGACAGAGCATTTTGAGCAGAATCCCTCTAGCTTAGCAAACATAGTCTCTAATCTATCTAAGGCCACTCTTAGTTTCATGACTGAAACAAGATCCTCCATTAGAAATTTGGAGGCACAAGTGGGCCAGCTGAGTAAAAGGGTCACTGAAACTCCTCCTAGCACTCTCCCAAGCAATACAGAAGAAAATCCCAAAGGGGAGTGCAAGGCCATTGATATAATCAACATGGCCGAAACTTTAGGAGAGGAGGAGGACGTAAATCCCAAGGAGGAAGACCTCAGGGAACTTCCATTGTCCAATAAAGAGTACCCTAATGAGGAACCAAAGGAATCTGAGGCTCATACAGAGACCATAGAGATTCCATTGGACCTCTTTTTACCATTCATGAGCTCTGATGACTATTCATCTTCTGAAGAGGATGAAGACCTTGTTGAAGGGCAAGTTGCCCAATATTTAGGAGCAATCATGAAGTTGAATGCCAAGCTGTTTGGTAATGAGACTTGGGAGGATGAACCTCCCTTGCTCACCAATGAACTGAATGCATTGGTTCAGTAAACTTTACCTCAAAAGAAACAGGATCATGGTAAATTTTTAATATCCTGTACCATAGGCACCATGTCCTTTGAGAAAGCTCTATGTGACCTAGGGTCAGGGATAAACATGATGCCACTCTCTGTAATGGAGAGATTGGGAATCTATGAGGTACAGGCTGCCAAATTCTCATTGGAGATGGCAGATAATCACTTGGAGGGATGAGGATGAATCCATCATCCTTGGAAGACCCTTCCTAGCCACATCAAGAGTTGTGATTGACGTTGACAGAGGAGAGATGATCCTTCATGTGAATGAAGAATGCCTTGTAGTAAAGACTCAAGGTTCTCCATCTGTAACCATGGAGAGTAAGCATGAAGAGCTTCTCCCATTACAGAGTCAAATAGAACCCCCACATTCAAACTCTAAGTTTGGTGTTGGGAGGCCACAACCAAATTCTAAGTTTGGTGTTGAGAGATCTCAACCATACTCTGATCATCTGTGAGGCTCCATGAGAGCTCACTGTCAAGCTATTGACATTAAATAAGCGCTTATTGGGAAGCAACCCAATTTTATTTTAATTTTATCTATATTATTTTGTTTCCTTTTAGGTTGATGATCATGTGAAGTCACAAAGACAATTACAAAAAAATAAATAAAAAATCAAAAATAGCATTGAAAACAGCACACCCTAGAGGAAGGACTTACTGGCGTTTAAGGGTAGTAAAATGGGCGTTTAAACGCCCAATCTGGCACCTTTCTAGGCGTTTAAACGCCAGATAGGGCACCAGACTGGTGTTTAAACGCCAGAACAGGAAGAAAAGCTGGCGTTTAGACGCCATAATAGGAAGGAAAGCTGGCGTTTAAACGCCACAATTACACTCTAAGGCGTTGTAAACGCCCAACTAGAGCAGGGATGAAGAATTCCTTGACCCTTCAGGATCTGTGGACCCCACAGGATTCCCACCAACCTCAACTCACTCTCTCTCTTCTCTTCACATCTTTCTACGACACTCTTCCCCAAATACCCTTCACCAATCACCTACATATCTCTTCCCCAAATACCCTTCACCAATCACCTCCTTAACTCTTCCCCATAATTCAAAACCATTTTCCTCCCAAACCCACCCAAACCATTCGGCCACTCTTCCTATAAATACCCCCCTTCACCCCTTCATTTTCACACATCACAAACACCTTCTTCCCCTCTTGGTCGAACCCTATACACCATCCATCTCCTCTATTTTCTTCTTCTTCTACATCTTTTTTTCTTTTTTTGCTCGGGGACAATCAAATATTTTAAGTTTGGTGTGGTAAAAGCATTGCTTTTTATTTTTCCATAACCATTTATGGAACCTAAGGTCAGAGAAACCTCTAGAAAGAGGAAAGGGAAGGCAACTGCCTCCACCTCTGAGTTATGGGAGATGGAGAGATTCATCTCAAAGGTCCATCAAGACCACTTCTATAAAGTTGTGGCCGAGAAGAAGGTGATCCCTGAGGTCCCTTTTAGGCTCAAAAAGGGTGAATATCCGGAGATTCGACAAGAGATCCGAAGAAGAGGTTGGGAAGTTCTTGCCAACCTCATTCAACAAGTCAGAATCTTAATGGTTCAAGAGTTCTATGTAAACGCATGGATCACTAGGAACCATGATTAAAGTATGAACCCAAACCCAAAGAATTGGCTTACAATGGTTCAGGGAAAATACTTAGATTTCAGTCCGGAAAACGTGAGGCTAGCGTTCAACTTGCCAATGATGGAAGAAAATGCACGCCCCTACACTAGAAGGGTCAACTTTGATCAAAGGAGCTCAATAGAAAAGAGACTTAAGAGGCAACCCGGTTTAATTGAGAAGACCAGATCTTAAGCCTGTGGCTAGAGGATGGTTGGAGTTCATCCAACGCTCTATCATTCCCACTAGCAACTGATCTGAGATAACTGTGGATCATCATGATCTATAGTATCATGATTGGAGAGGAAGTAGAAGTTCATGAAATCATACCTCTAGAACTCTACAAGGTGGCTGACAAGTCCTCACCTTTGGCAAGATTAGCCTTTCCTCATCTCATATGTCACCTTTGCTATTCAGCTAGGATTGTCATAGAGGGAGACATCCTCATTGAAGAGGACAAGCCCATCACTAAGAAGAGGATGGAGCAAACTAGAGAGCCCATTCATAGCACTCAACAAGAGCATGAGGAAGTCCCTCATCAAGAAATCCCTGAGATGCCTCAAGGGATGCAAATCGACCCTTACTCGCGTAAGGTTTATTACTTGGACGACCCAGTACACTTGCTGGTTAGTTGTGCAAAGTTGTGATAAAGAGTTGAGATTGCAATGAGCGTACCATGTTGATGGCGCCATTGATGATCACAATTTCGTGCACCAAGGAGCAACAAAGGCAAGGAAGAGACATAGAGGAGCTCAAGAGCACCATTGGTTCTTCAAGAGGAGGAAGACGCCACCCTCACTAAGGTAGACTCATTCTTTAATCTCCTTGTGTATTTAATTTCTGTTTTTCGGCTTTATGATGTATGTTCTATCTATGTTTGTGTCTTCACTACATGATCATTAGTGTCTAGTGTCTATGTCTTAAAGCTATGAATAGCTCCATGAATCCTTCACCTCTCTTAAATAAAAAATGTGCCTAATTACAAAAGAACAAGAAGTACTTAGATTTCAAATTTTATCTTAAAATTAGTGTAATTATTTTGATGTGGTGGCAATACTTTTTGTTCTCTAAATGAATGCTTGAACAATGCATATTTTTTATCTTGATGTTTATGAATGTTAAAGTTATTGACTCTTGAAAGAATGATGAACAAAAAGAAATGTTATTGATAATCGATGAACAAAGAGAAATGTTATTGATAATCTGAAAAATCATGAAATTGGTTCTTGAAGCAAGAAAAAGCAGTGAAAAAAAAATTTGGCGAAAAAAAAGAGGGAGAGAAAAGAAAAAGAAAAAGCCAATAGCCCTTTAAACCAAAAGGCAAGGGTAAAAAAGATCCAAGGCTTTGAGCATTAATGGATAGGAGGGCCCAAGGAAATAAAATCCAGGCCAAAGCGGCTAAATCAAGCTGTCCTTAACCATGTGCTTGTGGCATGAAGGTCCAAGCGAAAAGCATGAGACTGAGTGGTTAAAGTCATGATCCAAAGCAAAAGAGTGTGCTTAAGAACTCTGGACACCTCTAACTGGGGACTTTAGCAAAGCTGAGTCACAATCTGAAAAGGTTCACCCAGTTATGGGTCTGTGGCATTTATATATCCGGTGGTAATACTGGAAAACAAAGTGCTTAAGGTCACGGCCAAGACTCATAAAGTAGCTGTGTTCAAGAATCAATGCACTGAACTAGGAGAATCAATAACACAATCTAAAATTCTAAGTTCCTATAGATGCCAATCATTTTGAATTTCAAAGGAAAAAGTGAGATGCCAAAACTGTTTAGAAGCAAAAAGCTACAAGCCCCGCTCGTCTAATTAGGACTAAGTTTCATTGATACTGTGGGATTCATTGTATATTCTCTTCTTTTTATCCTATTTTTTTTCAGTTTCTTGGGGACAAGCAACAATTTAAGTTTGGTGTTGTGATGAGCGGATAATTTATACGCTTTTTGGCACTATTTTTATATAGTTTTTAGTATGATTTAGTTAGTTTTTAGTATATTTTTATTAGTTTTTAAGCAAAATTCACATTTCTGGAATTTACTATGATTTTGTGTGTTTTTCTGTGATTTCATGTATTTTATGGCTGAAATTGAGGGACCTGAGCAAAAATCTGATTCAGAGGCTAACAAAGGACTGTAGATGCTGTTGGATTCTGTCCTCTCTACACTCGAAGTATATTTTCTGGAGCTACAGAACTCCAAATGGTGCGCTCTCAACTGTGTTAGAAAGTAGACATCCAGGGCTTTTCAGAAATATATAATAGTCCATACTTTGTGCGAGTTTTGACTACGTAAAATGGCGTCAAAACGCCAACTCTCTGCCCTTTTCTGGCATCAAAACGCCAGAACTGGCATAAAAGTTGGAGTTAAATGCCCAAACTGGCACCAAAGCTGGTGTTTAACTCCAAGAAAGACCTCTACACGTGTAAAGCTCAATGCTCAGCCCAAGCACACACCAAGTGGGCGCGGAAGTGGATTTCTGCATCATTTACCTATTTCTGTAAACCTTAGTAGCTAGTTTCATTATAAATAGGACCTTTTACTTTTGTATATTCATCTTCAGATCATAGAGACATTCTGGATATCATATTTTCATATTTGGGGAGGCTGGCCATTCGGCCATGCCTGGACCTCCAGACCACTTATGTATTTTCAACGGTGGAGTTTCTACACACCATATATTAAGGTGTGGAGCTCTGCTGTTCCTCGAGTATTAATGGAATTACTACTATTTTCTATTCAATTCAAGCTTATTCTTGTTCTAAGATATTCACTCGCACTTTAACCTAACGAATGTGAGGATCCGTGACACTCATCATCATTCTCACCTATGAACGCGTGACTGAGAACCACTTCCGTTCTACTTAAGATTAAGCGTGTATCTCTTGGACTCCTGACTCATGCGTGTTGATTGCCTCTCCTGACAACAGAGCCTTCAACTCCTTGAGATCAGAGTCTTCGTGGTATAAGCTAGAATCCATTGGCAGCATTCTTGAGATCCAGAAAGTCTAAACCTTGCCTGTGGTATTCCGAGTAGGATCTGGGATGGGATGACTGTGACGAGCTTCAAACTCGCGACTGTAGGGCGTGGTGACAGACGCAAAAGGATAGTAAATCCTATTCCTACATGATCGAGAACCAACAGCTGATTAGCCATGCGGGAAACTGTAGAGGATTTTTTTCACTGAGAGGATGGGAGGTAGCCATTGACACCGGTGAAACCCTTCATACAGCTTGTCATAGAAAGGAGCATCAAGGGTTGGATGAAGGCAGTAGGAAAGCAGAGATTCAAAAGGATAAAGCATCTCCATACACTTATTTGAAATTCCCACCAATGATTTACATAAGTATCTCTATCTTTATTTTATGTTTTATTTATCTTTTAATTATGAAAACTCTATCACCCATTTGAATCTGCCTGACTGAGATTTACAAGGTGGCCATAGCTTGCTTCAAGCTGACAATCTCTGTGGGATCGACCCTTACTCACGTAAGGTTTATTACTTGGACGACCCAGTGCACTTGCTGGTTAGTTGTGCGAAGTTGTGAAAAAGAGTGAGATTACAATTGTGCGTACCAAGTTGTTGGCGCCATTGTGTATCACAATTTCGTGCACCAACAGGTCATCTGACCTCCTCACTATTACCTTTACCCAAGAGCACGCAACAGGCGTCATCCCGGGGCATGATGATCCCATGGTCATTACCGTCATACTCACCAACGCTAATCTCTATCGAACATTGGTAGACCAAGGGAGCTCTGAAGATATCTTGTTCAAATCCGCCTTCGACAAGCTCGGTCTACAAGAGAAAGAGCTCAGAGCGTACCCGAATAGCTTGTTCAGACTTGGAGATACCCCAATTCAACCACTAGGATACATCTCACTGCATACAACTTTTGGAAAAGGAACTTAGTCAAGGGCACTAAGCATAGACTACATCGTAATCAACGTGACCTCAGCATATCACGCCCTAATAGGTCGAACAACCTTGAACCAGCTCGCCGCAGTAGTTTCCACTCGACATCTATGCTTGAAGTTCCCAACTCCAAAAGGGATTGCCACGATAAAAGGAGAACAAACGCTTGCACGATGCTGTTACAACGAAAGTCTGAACCTTAAAGGCAACCCAAGAAGAGATGAAATCAACACTATTGAACTCGGGGGAGTTTGAGTTCGCGAAGGACTTCGTTCACAACCTGAAGGGGAGACCGAAGAAGTCCAGATCGGGGATGCTGAGGATCAAACAACAAATATAAGAGCAATCTTAAAAGGAGACTTAAATGAGCACTTGATACAGTTCCTAAAGGATAATGCCGATCTCTTTACATGGAAGGCCGCAGACATGCCCGGTATAGATCCCAGATTAATGTGCCATAAGCTGGCAGTATATCCCGGATCTTGGCCTGTGCAACAGAAGCGTAGGAAGCTTGGCCCGGAAAGGTCCCAAGCTGTAGAAGAACAGGTGCAAGCCTTACTGGAGGCAGGGTTCATAAGGGAGGTCAAGTACCCATTATGGCTAGCCAACGTTGTCTTGGTGAAGAAGTCAAATGGCAAGTGGAGAATGTGTACCGACAACGTCGACCTCAATAAGGCCTGCCCAAAAGATCCATACACGCTCCCGAACAAAGACACTTTAGTGGACGCCTCCTCCGAATACAAGTACCTCTCTTTCATGGATGCCTATTCGGGATACAACCAAATTCCAATGTACCCACCCGACCAAGAGAAGACCTCGTTCTTAACTCCAAAAAAAACTATTGCTATATACTTATGCCCTTTGGACTCAAGAACGCAGGGGCTACTTACCAAAGACTGATGAACAAAGTCTTCGCCGACCACATTGGAATGCTAATGGAGGTCTATGTAGATGACATGCTGATAAAAACACAAAGCAAGGAATCGCTATTATCCGACCTTGCCAAAGTGTTCGACACCATAAGAAAGCATGGTATGCGACTGAACCCCGCAAAGTGCACCATCGCGGTGGAAGCTGGCAAATTCTTGGACTTCATGCTCACCCAAAGAGGAATCGAAGCAAATCCAGATAAGTGTCAGGCCATACTTCGCATGAAAAGTCTGACCTGTGTCAAAGAGGTCCAGCAGCTCAATGGAAGACTAGCGGCTCTATCCAAATTTCTAGCCGAATCAGCCATAAGATTTCTCCCCTTTTACGCAACATTAAGGAGGGGAAAGAGGTTTGAATGGACAAGGGAGTGCAAAAATGAATAGGCTATTTCACAAAATGAATTGAGGCATAACCCTTAGCTAATGCCACTGCCCAAAGAAGTCAAAAATTCCTATATAAAAATATTATCACAAGGTTTGGGGTTCCCTACTCCATTACCACAGATAATGGCACTCAATTCACTGATACAGGTTTTAGGAACTTAGTAGCTGACTTGAAAATAAAGCACCAATTAACATATGTAAAACACCCACAAGCCAATGGACAGGCGAAAGCTGCCAATAAAATCATACTGGCTGGGTTAAAATGGAGATTACAAGACGCGAAGGGAGCTTGGGCTGAAGAGCTTCCACAAGTCCTATGTGCGTATCGGACAACTCCACATTCCACCACGGGAGAATCACCCTTCCGACTTGCTTACAGAATGGAGGCAATGATCCCAATGGAGATAGAAGAAGGATCCCCCAGGTTAATCCTCTACAATGAAGAAACTAACTCCCAAATTCAAAGGGATGAGCTCGACTTACTTCCAGAAGTCCGAGAAAGAGCTCGGATTAGAGAGGAAGCACTAAAGCGTCGAATGGCCTTAAGATATAATCAGAAGGAAGTCCAATGAAGCTTTGGTGCGCGAAATTGTGAACAATACTTTTTCACAACTCTCATAATCCCCGGTCATGAACCCCAAAAACTTGGTGTTCAATACCATGGCATTACACAACTTCGCACAACTAACCAGCAAGTGCACTGGGTCGTCCAAGTAATAAACCTTATGCGAGTAAGGGTCGATCCCACGGAGATTGTTAGTATTGAAGCAAGCTATGGTCATCTTGTAAATCTTAGTCAGGCAAACTCAAATGGTAATGGTGATGAACGAAAATAACACAAAGGTAAAGATAGAGATACTTATGTAATTCATTGGTAGGAACTTCAGATAAGCGCATGAAGATTCCTTCCCTTCCGTCTCTCTGCTTTCCTACTGTCTTCATCCAATCCTTCTTACTCCCTTCCATGGCAAGCTT
>NC_029777.3:94329039-94332080 GCF_000817695.3 Arachis duranensis | reverse complement strand
GCGTTTAACGCTGGGATTTCTGAGGGTGACTTTGAACGCCGGGTTGGGCCATCAAATCTTGGGCAAAGTATGGACTATCATATATTGCTGGAAAGCCCAGGATGTCTACTTTCCAATGCCGTTGAGAGCGCGCCAATTGGGCTTCTGTAGCTCCAGAAAATCCACTTCGAGTGCAGGGAGGTCAGAATCCAACAGCATCTGCAGTCCTTTTTAGTCTCTGAATCAGATTTTTGCTCAGGTCCCTCAATTTCAGCCAGAAAATACCTGAAATCACAGAAAAACACACAAACTCATAGTAAAGTCCAGAAAAGTGAATTTTAACTAAAAACTAATAAAAATATACTAAAAACTAACTATATCATACCAAAAACATACTAAAAACAATGCCAAAAAGCATACAAATTATCCGCTCATCAAGCTTCGCCACCGAAACGACATCGGAGCAGGTCAGTCAGGAGAAGGGAAGCTAGCAGCTAACTAGAAAGAACCTTATCGAGTTGTAGAAGTACTGGAAAAAGGTTACTACAAGGTGTCCGACCTCGAGGAGCGAGAGCTGCCAAGGTCATGGCATGCCTGTAACCAAAGAAGGTACTATAGTTAGAAAATAATAAAAGATCTTAGGTCAAGGTGCACTCTTTTTCCTAAAAAAGTTTTTTAATGAGGCGCCAGGCCAAGATCTACAAAATTCCCCGACCTAGAAGGGTAAGCACTCACATGTATACACTCTTATTTATACCTCCATTTTTTATTATCATTTGAATAAAGTTTTTAGATTCCGTAAAAAGTTTCCTACCAAGACGCATTAATCTAAGCTTATAAAACGCAATAATTCATCGCTCGATTACAAAGAGGTCGGCAAGGTGAAAACCAAATTCATCGCCCGATTACAAGAAGGTCGGCAAGGTGAAACCCAATTCATCGACCGATTACAAAAAAGTCAGCAAGGTGAAAGCGATAGAAGCAGATTAATGCAAGAAGTTATAAAAAGTAATCCATAAAAGCGACCTGACGAGGTCTGACTAAAAATGGATTACTAAAAATAACTTAAGAAGTCCCGACAAAGAAGTCGGACCAGTAAAAGGATCACTAAAAAGGGACAAAGACACCTCGCCAAGGCCGAAGAAAGGCCAGAAGTGCTTTGCTGAAAGGTACGAAGTCTTGAAAAAAGACACTACTTAAAAAGCAAAAGCACAAGTCAAAACGGCGCTATAAAGTAATCCAAACAAACTATAGAGAAAAGGTTCCCTTTGGAACACTACCTGAAAATTTGTTGGGAATATGACTAAAAAACCCAGCCGCAAAGATTGCCTGACTTGATATAAGGTTGACCAGCACTAAGTCAAACCAGGGCATGACCTCCAAAGGCAAGGGTAAAACACTCACGCAAAGAAGGTCAGACCGGAAAGTGCTTAAAAGTTCAAAGGGCTGCAAGAAAGTAAAACCCCAAGCATGTAGCAAAGATGCAACTACCATAATAAAACATTAAAGACTCAAAAGATCACCTAAAAAGTAACCTCAGAGTTTAAAGTGTTTTTGCAAAATAAAGTTGCAAAGAAGCAACCAAAGTCAAAGAAGTCAACCGCATAAAGATTTATAAAAAAAAACAACAAGTTCAAAGTCCACAAGTTAGACTATAATATAAGCAGAAAAGTTATAAAGCATTCAAATTATCCCCAGTAGAAGCATCTTGGGCTGAAGGAGGAGGAATGGTCGAGATCGGGACAACATTAACAGTTCCATCCGGCTGGCTTAGAATCTGCATATCGGGCTCGGGATGGTCAACCTCAGAAGGGACGGAAGAAGCTGAAGCTACTGAGGCTTTCCCTGGTGGTACAAGAGGAGGACCCTCATCTTCGTCATCAGAGGCAGGCACGATTTTTCCATCCTCCACCACATTATCCAAACTAAATTGAGTCAGGTCGAGCTCAAGGGCAAGAACCCGGACCTGGGCCTTCTGGTGTACAAAATTGTAAATCACACTTTTCACAACTCGTACCACTAACCAGCAAGTGCACTGGGTCGTCCAAGTAATACCTTACGTGAGTAAGGGTCAAATCCCACGGAGATTGTTGGCTTGAAGCAAGCTATGGTTATCTTGTAACTCTTAGTCAGGATAATAATAATTCTCAATTTTGATTGGTAGTAAATAAAAAGCATGGATTAAATAATACTTGTTATGCAGTAATGGAGAATATGTTGGAGTTATGGAGATGCTTTGTCTTCTGAATCTCTGCTTTCCCCCTGTCTTCTTCTTCATGCACGCAAGGTTCCTCCTATGGCAAGCTGTGTGTTGGTGGATCACTGTTGTCAATGGCTACCATCTGTCCTCTCAGTGAAAATGGTCCAGGTGCGCTGTCACCGCACGACTAATCATCTGTCGGTTTTCACTAATGCTGGAATAGGATCCATTGATCCTTTTACGTCTCTCACTACGCCCAACCCTTGTGAGCTTGAAGCTCGTCACAGTCATTCAATCCCTGAATCCTACTCAGAATACCACAGACAAGGTTTAGACTTTTCGGATTCTCACGAATGCTGCCAATGAATTCTAGCTTATACCACGAAGACTCTGATTAAGGAATCTAAGAGATGCTCATTCGATCTAATGTAAAACGGAGGTGGTTGTCAGGCACACGTTCATAGGTTGAGAATGGTGATGAGTGTCACGGATCATCACATTCATCATATTGAAGTGCGAATGAATATCTTAGATAGAAACAAGCGTGTTTGAATAGAAAACAGAAATAATTGCATTAATCCATCGAGACACAGCAGAGCTCCTCACCCCCAACAATGGAGTTTAGAGACTTATGCCATCAAAGAATACAAAGTTCAGATCTAAAAATTTCATGAGATACAGAATAAATCTCTAAAAGTTGTTTAAATATTAAACTAGTAACCTAGGTTTACAGAAAATGAGTAAACTAAGATAGATAGTGCAGAAATCCACTTCTGGGGCCCACTTGGTGTGTGCTAGGACTGAGACTTGAGCTTTTCACGTGCCTGGGCTGTTTCTGGAGTTAAACGCCAGGTTGTAACCT
>NC_029777.3:94328606-94328955 GCF_000817695.3 Arachis duranensis | reverse complement strand
TGAGTCTTGGCTGTGGCCCAAAGCACTCTGTCTTCCAGTATTACCACCGGATACATACATGCCACAGACATATAATTGGGTGAACCTTTTCAGATTGTGACTCAGCTTTGCTAAAGTCACCAATTAGAGGTGTCCAGGGTTCTTAAGCACACTCTTATTGCCTTGGATCACAACTTTATTTTTCTTTCTTCTTTTTTTTTCGTTTTCTTTTCTTTTTCTCTTTTTTTCGATTTTTTTTTCATAGCTTTTTCTTGCTTCAAGAATCATTTTTATGATTTTTCAGATCCTCAGTAACATGTCTCCTTTTTCATCATTCTTTCAAGAGCTAACATTCATGAACCACAAATTT
>NC_029777.3:94302296-94325024 GCF_000817695.3 Arachis duranensis | reverse complement strand
AATATCTTAGATAGAAACAAGCGTGTTTGAATAGAAAACAGAAATAATTGCATTAATCCATCGAGACACAGCAGAGCTCCTCACCCCCAACAATGGAGTTTAGAGACTTATGCCATCAAAGAATACAAAGTTCAGATCTAAAAATTTCATGAGATACAGAATAAATCTCTAAAAGTTGTTTAAATATTAAACTAGTAACCTAGGTTTACAGAAAATGAGTAAACTAAGATAGATAGTGCAGAAATCCACTTCTGGGGCCCACTTGGTGTGTGCTAGGACTGAGACTTGAGCTTTTCACGTGCCTGGGCTGTTTCTGGAGTTAAACGCCAGGTTGTAACCTGCTTTGGGCGTTTAACTCCAACTTGTAACCTGTTTCTGGCGTTTAACGCCAGAATGGAACATGGAACTGGCGTTAAATGCCAGTTTACATCATTTATCTTCGAGTAAAGTATGAACTATTATATATTTCTGGAAAGCCCTATATGTCTACTTTCCAACGCAATTGAGATCATGCCAATTGGACTTCTGTAGCTCCAGAAAATCCATTTCGAGTCTAGGGAGGTCAGAATCCAACAACATCAGCAATCCTTTTTCAGCTTGAATCAGATTTTTGCTCAGATTCCTCAATTTCAGCCAAAAAGTACCTGAAATCACAGAAAAACACACAAAATTATAGTAAAGTCTAGAAATATGAATTTTGCATGAAAACTAATAACAACATACTAAAAAGTAGCTAGAACCTACTAAAAACTACCTAAAAATAATGCCAAAAGCGTATAAATTATCCGCTCATCACCTTCAAGTTCTCATAAGCATCGGTCACACTGTCCACCATGTGACCCTAGAGCTCGGCATAATCAGCCTGGGCAGACTGAATCCTCTCCCTGGCCTCCAATAGCTCGCTATAAGTGAGGGTGTAGCTCTCTTTATATTTTTTCGCCTTCTCCCCAGACAACTTTGCAGCAGTAGCTCGTGATTTCTCCCTTTCCACATCCAACTCCAGCTTAATCACCTTAGCATCAAGCTCATCCTTCAACCCTTGATTCTGTCAAATTCAGACTTGGCATCTTCGATAAAAGCTTTAGTGGCACGAATGGGAGATTTCATAACAACCCGCGATAAAGCCGCACCAATATTGGCCATTCGAATACTATTACTTGTAACAAAATCAAGATGATGAAGAATAGATACATCATCCAAAGGAATCTCACCATGGGGTGCAATTAGCTTGGTAGCAAAACCCACACTATCAAAATCCTTGTCATTCAGATTATAAGAACCAACAGTTTTTTGTCGTTTTGGGGGAGGACCAGCAGTAGTAGGAGAGGAAGAAGCAACGGAAGTCGGCCGAAGAGGGTCAGAAGGAATCACACAGACCTGAGGAGTCAGAATGACCTTCCTCGGCCCAGAAGCATCCGAGGTCGGCTTCTTCGGAGGTAGTTGGAAAGACCCTTCTCCAGAAGTCTTCGCTGTCAAATTCTGTGCAACTGTCGCTTTCTTTGCCTTACGAAAGGCCTTTATGGAGTCCGTAGATTTCACCATCTCTGAAAACAGAAACCAAGAAAACAAGTTATGATTAAGGAATGGGTAAATCAGCAAATAAGCAAAAAGAAAGCTATCAAGAAAAGAAGTCGGCCACTACCCAGTTCAGCACGGAGAAGGAAAGGATCTCCTAGAAACCTCTTCGTGTCTAGATGGGGGGGAACTAACACACTCACAAAGACCTGCTCAACCTCATCCAAACTTTCCCAAGAATACTTAGTTACTACTACATTTTCTTGCCAACATAAGGGAAGGTGGGCTCATTGTTCTCATCTAAGAAAAAAGGGTGAACACCCTCAACAGCTTGAACCTTGAAATAGTAATTCTTAAAGTCCTTAAAGGACTCATCAAACATAGAGAACACTTTCCTCCCTTAAGAAGCTCAGAATAAAATCCAAGAAGCTTTCTTCTTAGCTACTCCAGGCTTTGTCAACACAAAAAGATACAGAAAGAGAGTTACAGTAGGTTGGACACCCAATTCTTGACACAACAATTAAAAAATCTTTATAAAACCCCATGAGTTCGGATGGATCTAAGAAGGGGCAACATTACAAGACCACAACAGGTCGGGCTCAAAGGCAAAAAAAGGGATGGTGATACTCATTTGACTAAAAAAGTAGTCATAAGCATAGAAAAAATGACGTTCCCCCTGAGTTAAGGAAGGAAAACTAACCCTTTCCTCAGGGTCAGGCGACTCCAATTCATAATTCTTCTCTTCGTTCCTATCACTACAAATCCTACGGAACCTCCTAAGCCTTACGCAGTACTCAGGATCAGCTACGGTCACACACATTAGAACTATCGAATCCAGCCAATCAGCCATACCAGCAGGAACTTTTGAAGACATCTCGACAATATTTTTTCGTGAAGACATAGACCAACTAGTCCTACAGTAAGAAAAAGAAAAAACAGTCACTACCAAACAACTCGAACAATAAGAAAATACAAAAAGAAGCAATCAGGAAGTGTCAGATATAGCAATAAAAGGGAAACCCCATGACTCACAGAAAGCGGAGGACCAACACTAAAGTCCAGGGGCACCCTTTGGAGGCAACAACAAGGCAAGAACCCAGAAAAAAGAAGTCGACACAAAAATCCGTGCCCTAAACCGGCCCTAACCCTTTCAAACAAAAACTACAAGGAGTTCAATCATTTTTTGGTAGCATCTCTCCATACAAACAGCAAAGACCATGATTATCACAGACCATGCAGAGAACCATCAAGAAAGTTTCAACCTTTTTTCTACCAAAAGCTCAACCGAAAGTACCAGCATTCCCTCATACATTCCTCAACATAATCAAAACTGCTGGTAGCAACAGAAACTCAAAGGTGCACATTTTAATAAAAATAGGAGCAGTAGGAAAACCACGACGTCAATCGAAAACAAAGATGCAATATCTTTGCAAAAGGATCAAGCTTCTCAAGACGAACTCAATAAAAATCAAAACTTTGCAAAACATGCAACAATGAAAGCATACATAAAGATGATTATCGAAACGTAAAAAGGAAGGAGAATACTAACCTGTGGAAGAAGAGAAAACAAGTGCGAGGGAAGAAGCGACAATCAAATCTGCACCAACGATCGTTTTTTAGCAAAGTAAATGAGAAGCCTGGGGACGTGAGAATAGAGAAAGCAGACGAACGAAGCACCTCAGTAAATAACAAGTAAAGAGCGAAGAGAAAGGAAAGAAGAAATTGAAAATGATTCTTCAAATTTCAAAATGAAATGTAAAAGAGGGAAAAGAGGAAACGGAAAAGGAAAATTAATGAAGCTTTTAAACCCTCGCACGTTCCCAAGGAAGCGCAACCCGCGCTGCAATTAAAAAAGAAAAGAATGAAAATGCTTCGCATTCAAGGAATCCCAGCAGGAGTTATATAGGAGATCGACTAAAGGAAAAATACTTGAGCACGACTTCCTCAAAGGGGTCGAAGTCTAAAGACACGACCTCAAGGGAAAGATCGAGCTCAAGTAGGGGCACTGTTCATACCCTGGGTCGAGCTATGCGACCCGAGTTAATTGAAGACAAGAGCGCTCGACCTCTTCAGGTTGGGTCGCCCCCGACCTCTCCTTAAAGAGTTTGGCCAAATAGCCACAGAGGCCCAAGTAGGCCCAAACGAAGGAACACAGCCCACTCTAAAGGCGGCTAAGCCTAAAAAGATAAGGCGGTTCCCCTAAAAAGATAAGATAAGATAACTAACTTATCTTAAAGGACCCCCCGCACTACTATAATTACACTAGAGTACCCAGGTATAACTCATACTATGATTCTACACAAAATTCTACCTATTTCGAGGGTTACCTGAAATTGTAGGTCGATCTCGATCGAGATCTTCTGTGTGGGTCAGAGCTGTTGTTGTTCGACTTGTGGGACTTGGTGATGGTGTTGATCCTTCGTCCCCAGAGGGTGGGGTACCTGCAAGGGACTCCGATGCTTAAGTTAGCAAGGGTATTAAGCAGGTATTGAGTAGAATCAGAGTATGAGTTATACCTAGGCGCTCCAGTGTATTTATAATGGTGTAGAGTGACCTTTGCGGATAAGATAAGTTAGTTATCTTATCTTTATCTTTATCTTTATCTTTCATGGGAACCACCCTTATCTCTATAGGCTTGGGCTGCCTTTGGATTGGGGTCGTGTTACTCTATTTGGGCCCTTTATAGGGCTTTCCTGTGATTTGGCCGAGCTCTTTGAGAAGAGGTCGGGTCATCCTGACCTGAAGAGGTCGGTCGCTTTGTCTGTAGAACATCCCGGGTCAGACACCTCAACCCAGGGTATGAACACTACCTAAAGCACGTGCTAACTTAAGCATCGGAGTCCCTTGTAGGTACCACCACCCTCCGGTGATCAAGGATCAATAACATCTCCAACTCTACAAGATCGGACACAGCAACACCGACCAATACAGAAGATCTCGTTCGAGATCGACCTTCAGTTTCAGGTAACCCCCGGAACACTCGCTGTCGGTAACAAGGTCACCCTCTGAACCCGTGTTATTCTGAATAAAACCCGACACAGAAGTTAAGTCGAAGTTGATATCGAAGACATCATCGGGGAATGAAATTTTCCAGTATACATCTTCCCTAACGGAAGATAGAGCAGTCAAAGCTGAAATCTCTATTAGGGTCGGATCCATCATTCCATATGAGAAATGAACGTTATTTGTGGCTGGACACAAAAAGTATAAACTAGCCCCAAGAAAGGGGCAGTGTAAGATAAGTCACGAGTGGCAAGTCGAAGAGTAGAAATAATGCCTAAAGACCTCTACATAGATTTATCGGTTGAGGATAATCTCGCATCCACAACGAAAACAAGGAGATAGACTATTTAGGGGTGCTGTTCTAAAGACTTGACTAGAAAAGTATGTAGCTTTGACATTTTTATAGAAGATTAAAGGAAGATGTTCAAGGAGAGATGGGAAGAAAGAAGAAATCGACTCAATTTGTTCCAGGGTAGAAATTGGCCCTAGGTAGGAATATAAAACATTGAAAACTTGAAATAGGAGTAGTACTTGGCTACGCCATAGGGCAGTGGTCTCTACATCAGGATTGTGGGCTCTTTGGGTACCATCATCATCACAAAATTGTGACACATTGGTCACCAAGAGCGAAAGATCCACGATATGAATGTCATCGTCATCCTCTTGAGAAGGAGAAGCAGGAGTAGCAGAAGCTCCACCTGTAACACCCTAATTACCCTAAGCCTTACCTTGTGTCGTAAAGCAAAGGTTAATAAAAGGTTACGAAAATTCTAAAGCTTATAACGTAATATATAGAAAGAAATACTATATTCTAGAAGCCCGATGAAGGATACAGTTCAAAAACAGGATTTGAAAAGCACAAAACGTACACACAAAGCTACAAACTTAACGCACAAGATATAGATATAATATAATAAAACATAAGAGTATAATAGTAGAGAGATCTAGCCACGGCTCGCAGAGTTTAAGCCGGCTAGCTATATACAGGCAATACACAATTAACACAATGCAAGTAAAACACAAGTATAGGCATATATGTCAAGTAATTCAAATAGGCAATTAGGCATGTTATACAATTAGGCATGTTATAACAAGTCGGCAAAGCAAGCAAGCAGATAAAAGATGCACATGATGAATGCCTATCCTATAGGCTATGATATCATATTGCCGGTTCAACTGCCAATCCAACACATCTCCATGGAGACGTCGCCCTTCGGAATCATAATTGGGAATCCCCGAGATATGGTGCTTGGAACACCGTCCAGGATTTTGTACCTGCACACTCTAGTGATCCGAAGGGATGCGAGGGGGATACTCTTGCCACAGTCCTCACATCTCAATGCAAGCGGGATGAACCATCGGCCTTACGCCGCCGCCGCTACCTCGACAAGCGGGATCTAACCACCGTCCCTACCAAGCGCATAGCGTCTCAACAATCTCAATTTTAAAATTGTTACGTCAGAAGTTTTTTGAAAATTCATTATTTCAGTATATCAATGATTCATCATTGCATTCTGAGTCCCAGAATCATCTCAACCACTGTCAATTCATAATTTTCATTCCGAACTCATTACTTCATCAGTTTCTCAATTCATATACTATTCTCCCTTCTCACTCCACCAAACCCATCCTCAGTACACCAGAAACCTAAGCCTCCATTCTCTAACTTTTCAAGGTAATATCAAAATAAATCTTAGGACCTTTCCCATGTTTTGATACCCAAAAAATAATCCAAAGAGTCTTAAATAGGTGTCACAGAAGTTTACAAGCTTGTTGGGAAGGTGAAACCATTAAAAACAAGATTTTAGTTGAAAAACAGGGCATGTGCGTACGCACAAGGGGTAAAAATTTCACCTCTGTTCATCCGCACAAGGCGTGCGAACGCCCTCAACATAGTGCACCTTCCAAGGTGTGAGTGCACACAACTTGCAAATCTTCGTTGGTTATGTCTGCGCAGAGGTCGTGCTAGTGATCCTAACAGCAAGCCTTCCGCTGTTTGTGCATACACACAAGGCTGTGCATGCGCACAGGTTCAAAAACAAACAGGGGTGTGTGTACGCACAAGGCTATGCGTGCGCACACAAACCAGAAATAAAAAATTCTGCAGCATACACAGAATCCTAATTTTGACACCAAACTTTGAATGATCATATCTTTTTCTAAAAAATTCAGATTTCTACAAAATTTAAATCTTTTTAAATCTTGTTCAATTATCTTTCGTTTGATATAAAATACATCAAATTTCAAAAATCATAGCTCAAGATATGATCCGTCAAAGTTAGCCCAAAACTCATTTTTACCAAAAATTCACAAGTTCTCAATTTTCTACAATCCTCAACAAAAATCAAACCAAAACTATACCAAACTCCAATTTACCTCATAACTCACCCTTTGTGTCACAATCCACCATTCATACCAAATTTTCCTTCACCCTTCATTATTCTCAACCTCCAATATCAAATATATAACACTATAATCAATCATCCACCAACACATTCATCAATCATAAATCTATCAATACTAAGCATCATAATCAATCTCATTTCATCTCAATCTAAATCTTTCACACCACCTTTATCAATTTCAACATCATAATTTATCAACATACCCAAAAATCATCAATTCATCATAATTCATCATTCAACAATTCAATAACCAATTCAATTCAAACCTATCCTATGGGTCACTAGCCTAAGTGTCCAGAAATATTATATATTACATAGATGAAACCGAAATCATACCTTGACCGATTCCCAATATGAACCAAAACCCAAATTGAGTGAAATTTGAGCTTCCAATCCACAACCAAGTCACCAACCAACTCCAACAAGCATCAACAATCACTCCAAAGCTCCAATCAAAAGCCAACAATCACAATCTCAATCTATATACATAGAATTTACAACAATTTAACCTAGGGTTCATCAAATCCACAAAACCACAAGAGATTGGAACTTGCTCACCTTACCCAAAGCTGATTGAGTCAAAACCCAATAGGAATCAAAGGCTAGAGTGTACCTAAACACCCAAAATCACAAAATTTTACTCAACACAAAACCCAAAAACTCAAAATTCTTAGGATAGGAAAATGGACAAGGGATTTCAAGAAACTTACCACAAGGCTTAGCTAGAAGTGACGGGCTCAGCGAAATCTTCACATAGCCACCGACGACACGTGAATCGGAGCACCGTAGCTCGAGTTATGGTCAATTGATTGATGAGGTGAATAGTGCTTCATCCTCACTCTCTTCTCACTTTAGCAGCTTTCCCTCTCTTGAAGTGTGTAATGAGCTAAAATGGGGTGCATTTAATTGCTTATATATGTTGGGCTTGGGTCCAACTTGGGCCCAGTCCAACCCGTTAGTGTTTTTGGCCTATTTGGCCCAATTGCAAGCCAAACCTTTAAAATTAACACCAGTTTTCGATTTCTAATATTTTTATGAGGTTTTCTACTGTTTTTAATTATTCCCGCATAGTACTGAACAGACTTGAGCTGGTTCGACCGGTTCAGCTGCCGGTTCACGATTTTTCTCGGTTTTTTGCAGAAAATACATTTTTTGACTCAGAAAAATCTACTGAGTCCAAAAATCAAATTTAAATCCTCCAATTCTCATTCTAAATTTTTAGAACCTAATTTGGGCAATTTAATTATTTAATTAGATGGTTAATTAGTCTCATTTCTTACATTCTCTCCTTCAAATAAGAAATTTTGCCCTCAAAATTTAGTGATTACCTGAGAATAGCTCGGGGTAATCCTTCCGCATCTCGGACTCCAATTCCCAAGTATGCTCTTCCACTCCTGCTCTCTTCTAAGCAACTTTAACCAATGAAAATTCCTTTCCTCGTAGCTTTTTCACACTAGTATCGTCAATACGCACCGGTGTCACTTGAAAAGTCAAGTTCTGCCTCAACTCAACCGACTCGGGTACTAACACATAAGCTGTATCCGATGTATATTTACAAAGCTGTGACACGTGAAATACGTCATGCAAGTTAGACAAGTGAGGCGACAAAGCTACTTGATATGCCACCGGCCCGAATCACCTCAGAACCTCAAACAGTCCAATGAATCTCAGATTCAACTTCTTTGTTTTGTTTTGTTTGCTCGTCCAATCCCAGTTATCGGTGTAACCCTCAGAAACACATGCTCTCCTACTTCAAATTCTAACGGTTTACTTCTCTGGTCCGCATAGCTTTTCTGTCGACTTTGCGCAGCTAAAATCCTTGCTCGAATCTTCTTAATCTTCTTAGTAGTCTCTACCACCAATTCAGAACCTAAAACACTTGCTTCACCGGCTTCATACCAACACAGTGGAGATTAGCACTTTCGTCCATACAAAGTTTCATACGGAGCCATCCCAACGCTCGCATGAAAGCTGTTGTTGTACGCAAAACTCTACCAATGGCATGTAACAGTCCCAACTTCTAGGTTGATCCAAAACACACGCCTTCAGCATGTCTTCCAACGTCTGAATAGTCCTTTTTGACTGTCCATCCGTTTGTGGATGATATGTGGTGCTAAGACATAGCTTTGTACCAAAGGCTTTTTGGAAAGTTCCCCAAAACCTTGATGTGAATCGGGGATCACAGTCCAACACTATGCTCAATGGCACACTGTGCAACCTTATAATCTCCTTGATGTACAACCACGCTAACTCCTCCATTGAATAGTTCACTCAAATGGGCAGAAGATGAGCAGACTTGATTAAGCGATCCACGATCACCCAAACCGTATTAAATCTTGACCTAATCCTCGGTAAATCGGTCACAAAGTCCATTGCAATTCCTTCCCACTTCCATTGAGGAATCTCAAGTGGCTGTAACATTCCTGTTGGTTTTTGATGCTCTATCTTCACCTTCTGACAAGTCAGACACTTGGATACCAGTGTAGCTACATCATTCTTCATCCCAGGTCACCAAAACATCTCTTTTAAGTCATAATACATCTTTGCACTTCCTGGGTGAATGAAAAACTCATTGTTATGAGCTTCTAACAACAAGTCTTGTCTCAATTTCCTGACATCTGGTACACAAATTCTCCCTTTATACCTCTACAATCCTTCATCTTCCCTAGTGAATTTTCCATGTCTCTTCTTACCAACTGGTTGAAATAATTGTTGAAGCTTCTGCTCATCTTGCTGAGCCTTATGTATCTCTGATTTCAACCTACTTGAAATTTGTAACTGGTTTAAACAAGCTCTTCCAACAACTTCACCAATATCCAACTTAAGATCTACAAACTTATCCACTAACTGCTCTTCCTTGATTCTCATCCAAGCTATCGTTGAAGACTTCCGACTCAAAGCGTCTGCTACCACATTCGCCTTTCCAGGGTGATAACTTAGTTCAAAATCATAATCCTTCAAAGTCTTAGAATAAACTAAGATGTCGTCAATGAAAACCACCACGCATTTGTCCAACAAGGAACGAAATACTCTGTTCATGTAATCCATGAACACAACAGGTGCATTTGTTAACCCAAAGGACATCACTGCAAACTCGTAGTGTCCATAGTGCGTCCTAAACATAGTTTTCGGAATGTTGTCCTCTTTCACCCTTATCTAATGGTAACTGGATCTTCAGTCAATCTTGGAAAACACTCCGGCCCTTTGCAATTGATCCATCAAGTCATCTATCCTAGGCAACGGGTACTTGTTCTTCACAGTCACTTTGTTTAACTGCCTGTAATCCACGCAAAGTCGCATTCCTCTGTCCTTCTTCTTTACCAATAAAACTGGAGCTCCCCACGGAGATACACTCGATCGAATGAACCTCTTGTTCAGAAGCTCTTCCAAATGAGTCTTTAATTCTACCAGCTCTATCGGAGCCATTTTATACAGTGCAATCGACACTGGTCTGGCTCCCGGCACTAATTCAATTGTAAATTCAATCTCCCTTTGAGGTGGGAACTCAGAAATATCTTCCGAGAACACTTCTAGAAAGTTTCTAACTACCTGGATTTGATCTAACTTCTCCTACTACAGTGCACCATTATAGAGTTCAGTTAATAACCCTCAGCTACCACTGCTCCATTTTCTCCTTCTGGCATAAAATGAATTGACCGCTCAAAGTAATCCAACAAAACCCAATTTTTTGACAACCAATCAAACCCCAAAATTATCTCCAACCCAATCATTGGTAAACAAATCAAATCATGCACAAAGTCTCTACCCTCAAGCTTAAAACCTACATGCCTACAACCTAACCTAGTCACAATCGTCTGATGCGGAGTATGGACATGTAATTCAAATGCTAATTCTGACACTTTCAAGCCTAGTTCCTCAACTTTGCCAAACGAAATAAACGAATGCGAAGCTCCAATATCATACAATGCAACCAAGATCTTATCACCAATTAAACAGTTACCTCTCATCAGAGGATCCGCCTTAGCAGCATCCCTGGCATTCATAGTAAATACTCGCCCTTTATGTTGACTCTGGCCCGCATTTGGGTTCTTTTGACGAGTACAATCCCTCACAATGTGACCAGGTAATCTGCAATTGAAGCAACCACCTATACCAATCTTGCAAAAGTCATTTGGATGAAAACGTCCACAACGCACACAAGTTAAATCCAGAGAAATCTTACTCTGATTCCCTCTCCCTTTAGCATACTGAAACTGATCATGAGTATTCCTTCCGAAGCCTCCTTGACCTTGAGGCGCATGTCTTTCTTTCTTAAAATTCTGACCCCTCGGCTGAAAGTACTTACCATGTTCCCAACTAGTGGTTCCTCCACGAGTGTCCCTTGACGAGGCTACCATCTTTGCATATTCCTCAACAACTCTCACCTTATTCACTAGATCGGAGAAAATCCAAATCTTCAAAGGAGCCATAGCAGTCATGATGTTATCCTTCAAGCCCCTTTGATACTTGATGCACTTCCAGCTTTCATAGGTCTCCGGGGCACCCTGACACCCCTAGAGAACCTACAAAGCCCCTTGAATCAGCTAGTATAGTCCGCCACAGACAAAGAACCTTGCTTCAGCTGCATAAGCTCCATCTCCTTCGCTTCCCTAGTAGATTCAGGAAAGTACTTCTTGTAAAAAGCCGTCTGGAATACATCCCAAGGGATATCGGCATTCTAAAACTGTAGCAAGCGGCATTCTCCTTGCCACCAATGTTGAGCCTCTCCCAAAAGCTGATACATAGAAAACTCTACATACTGGTTGTTCGGAATATGATGTGCTTGTAATGCACGCTCTAGGGCCTGGAACCAATTATCCGCTTCTGTAGGATTGGTTAAACCTCTGAAACTTGGTTGATGAACCTTGAGAAAAGTAGCCAAGGTCATCAGAGCACCTCCCATATTATCATCATTTCCTTCCGTATTATCATATTCATTTCCATCTCCGTTTTCTTTCCCAGCCAGTTGGCCCAACCTCTGCACAGCTTGCAGAGTCGCAGCAGCATTAGCCTCCATGGTATTCACAAGATTTGCCATTGCCGCTATGAACTCGACATGTTTATTGGCCAGTTGCTCATTTCTACTCTCTCTTCGTGAACGTGTACAACCTCATTCGCGAGTGGCCATTAGGGTTCCTGTCTACACCAAAGAATCGATATCAAGGTGATCAGTCTCAATATCAAAATCCTAGTGCTTCAATTATACCAAAAGGCACTCACAAACAAGCATGATATGCAATATCAAGTAGATATCCTAATAGCATCAAAGAAAAGACACATAGAGTATGCAATGAAACACAATCGGTCCATTCCTCAGGCTTACGAGGACGACCGCTCTGATACCACTAAATGTAACACCCTAATTACCCTAAGCCTTACCTCGTGTCGTAAAGCAAAGGTTAATGAAAGGTTACAATAATTTTAAAGCTTATACGTAATATAATGAAAGAAGTACTATATTCTAGAAGCCCGATGAAGGATACAGCTCAAAAACAGGATTTGAAAAGCGCAAAACGTAACACGAAGCTACAAACTTAACACACAAGATATAGATATAATATAACAAAACATAAGAGTATAATAGTAGAGAGATCTAGCCACGGCTCATGGAGTTTAAGCCGGCTAGCTATATACAGAAAATACAAAATTCTGAAAGTTAAAATAGCTTATACAAGTTTTTCTCTCAAAGTAAGCCTCTAGGCAAAAGTAAATACAAAAGTGAGAGATTAATACAAAATAATCAAAAAGACTTCAAAACGGAATAGAGATCCTCTGCTATGTCACCACCAAAGCAACTCACCGAGGTGGGTTGCAACCTGTGATGAGCGGATATTTTATACGCTTTTTGGGGGTAATTTCATGTAGATTTTAGTATGTTTTAATTAGTTTTTAGTAAAATATTATTAGTTTTTAGGCAAAAATTATATTTCTGGACTTTACTATGAGTTTGTGTATTTTTCTGTGATTTCAGGTATTTTCTGGCTGAAATTGAGGGAGTTGAGCAAAAATCTGAGTTAGGCTGAAAAAGGACTGCTGATGCTGTTGGATCCTGACCTCTCTGCACTCAGAATGGATTTTTTGGAGCTACAGGAGTCCAAATTACGCGCTCTCAATTGGGTTAGAAAGTAAACATCCAGGGCTTTCCAGCAATATATAATAGTCCATACTTTGCACGAATATAGACGACGTAAACTGGCATTCAACGCCAGTTCCATGTTGCAGTCTGGCATCCAGCGCCAGAAACAGGTTACAAGTTGGAGTTCAACGCCCAAAACACGTTACAACCTGGCGTTCAACTCCAGAAACAGCCCAAGCACGTGAGAGGCTTAAGTCTCAGCCCTAGCACATATCAAGTGGGCCCCAGAAGTGGATCTCTGCACCAATTATCTTAGTTTACTCATTCTCTGTAAACCTAGGTTACTAGTTTAGTATTTAAACAACTTTTAGAGACTTATTTGGTATCTCATGACATTTTTAGATCTGAATTTTATACTCTTTGATGGCATGAGTCTCTAAACTCCATTGTTGAGGGTGAGGAGCTCTGCAGCGTCTCGATGAATTAATGCAATTACTTATATTTTTTCATTCAAATATGCGTCTCGATGAATTAATGCAATTACTTAATTATGGAGAAGGTGATGATCCGTGACACTCATCACCTTCCTCACTCCATGAACGTGTGTCTGATAACCACCTCCGTTCTACATCAGATTGAATGAGTATCTCTTAGATTCCTTAATCAGAATCTTCGTGGTATAAGCCAGATTGATGGCAGCATTCATGAGAATCCGGAAAGTCTAAACCTTGTCTGTGGTATTCCCAGTAGGATTCTGGGATTGGATGGCTGTGATGAGCTTCAAACTCGCGAGTGTTGGGCGTGATGACAAACGCAAAAGAATCATTGGATTCTATTCCGACATGATAGAGAACCAATAGCTGATTAGCCATGCTGTGACAGAGCATTTGGACCATTTTCACTGAGAGGATAGGAAGTAGCCATTGACAACGGCGACACCCTACATAGAGCTTGCCATGGAAGGAACCTTGCATTATGGTATTGAGTTGAATATTACATTACAGGAATTCAGAAGACAAAGCATCTCCAAAACTCCAACATATTTTCCATTACTGCACAACAAGTAATTATTTCATGCTCTTTTATTTTTCTAATAATTCAAACTGATAATTATAATTGATATCCTGACTAAGAATAATAAAATAAACATAGCTTGCTTCAAACCAACAATCTCCGTGGGATCGACCCTTACTCACGTAAGGTATTACTTAGACGACCCAGTGCACTTGCTGGTTAGTGGTACGAAATCATAAGAAATCTTGATTTTGATATTGGGATTAAAATTTCGTGCATCAAGTTTTTGGCACCGTTGCTGGGGATTGTTTGAGTTTGAACAACTAAAGGTTTATTTTGTTGCTTAGATTAGGAATAATTTATTTTTGTTGCTATAGAGTCATTAAATTCTGAGTCCTTTATTTCCTTTTCAAAAATTTTTCAAAAATATTTTTTCTCTTTGTCAATTTTTAAATTTTTTGTGAGTTTAGTGTCTTGTTCTAAGTTTGGTGTCAATTGCATATTTTATATTTTTCTTTTAAATTTTCGAATTTCTGTTCTTTGATCTTTAAGCTGTTCTTGTTTACTTTTCTTGTTTGATTTTTAGTTTTTCTTGTTCTGTGCCTTTTCTTGTTTTTCTTGTTCTTTTCCAAAGCATTAATCTTCCAAAAGGAATAATACAAATATACTTCTTCAGAACAAGTGTTACATTTACAGCTCAATTGGCTAGAGCATTGGTTTATGTTCTTGATGATTGGGCACCGGTTCTAATAAAAAAACCCTTTTTCAAAAATAATTTTTCTTGATTTAATCTTGTGCCAAACTTTAAGTTTGGTGTTTTCTTGTTAATTTTGATATAATTTTCGAAAATTATTTTGATTTTCTAAAAAAAAAATTTTAAGTTTGGTGTTCTTTCTTTTGTTTTTGGTGTTCTTGTGCATCTTCAAAGTGTTCTTGAGTCTTCTTTGTGTTTTGATCTTAAAATTTTTAAGTTTGGTGTTCCTTGGTGTTTTTTCTCCAAAATTTTCGAAAACAAAGAGCATTAGATCTAAAAATTTTAAGTCTTGTATCTTTTATGTGTTTTTCTCTTTCATCATCAAATTCAAAATTCAAAAAAAAATTATTATCTTTTCTAACTATTTTTAAGTTACTTTTTTTTCGAAATTTTTTTTAAAAATTCAGATTTCAATTTCAAAATTTTTCAAATCTTATCCTCCTAAGATTTCAAAAAAATATAAATAAATATATCTTTCATCATAAAATTCAAAATTCAAAAAAAAATATCTTTTCTAACTATTTTTAAGCTACTTTTTCGAAATTTAAAAAAAATTCAGATTTCAATTTCAAAATTTTTCAAATCTTATCCCCCTAAGATTTCAAAAAAATATATATATTTTATTATCTTTTTCAAAAATATCCTAACCACTTTCTCTCTTTCCTCAATTTTTTTCGAATATCTTCACAAAATATTTTCAAATTTTTATTTTTAATTTTATTTCATTTTTATTTTATTTTATTTTATTTTATTATTTCGAAAATAAATTTTTATATTTATAAATATAATAAAATTTTTATCTACATCATCTCTTTAATAAAATAAATAATATCAACATCCATATCATCTCCTTTGCTCCATCATGGAACTAAGTGGAAATGAACAGTCCAGAAGGACTCTGGGGTCATATGCTAACCCCACTACTGCTTCATATGGGAGTAGTATCTGTATACCCTCCATCGGAGTCAGTAGTTTTGAGTTGAATTCTCAGCTCATCATCATGGTGCAGCAAAGTTACTAGTATTCTGGTCTTCCACAGGAAGAACCTACAGAGTTTCTGGCACAATTTCTACAAATTGCTGACACAGTACATGATAAGGAAGTAGATCAGGATGTCTACAGATTATTACTGTTTCCATTTGCTGTAAAGGACCAAACTAAGAGGTGGTTAAATAACCAACCTAAGGACAGCATAAAGACATGGAAACAACTGTCAGAAAAATTCTTGAATCACTATTTTCCTCCCAAAAGGATGACACAGCTAAGGCTAAGCATCCAAGGCTTCAAACAAGGAGATAATAAATCCATTTATGATGCCTGGGAGAGATACAGAGAGATGCTAAGAAAATGCCCCTCTGAAATGTTTTCAGAGTGGGTGCAGTTAGACATCTTCTACTATGGGCTTACAGAAAGAGCTCAGATTTCTCTAGACCACTCAGCTGGTGGATCTATACACATGAGAAAAACAATTGTAGAAGTTCAAGAGCTCATTGATACAGTTGCCAAGAATCAGTACCTGTACCTAAGCAGTGAACTTCCCAAGAAGGAAGATGCTAAAACAGCAACTGCTGAACTCAGTCCTGTAGATCAAGCTGCTGAATTCAATCAGCAATTAGATTTTCTAACAAAACAGTTAGCCGAATTCAAGGAGATACTACAAGAAGCAAGAATGGCTAATAAAAATATGGAAGTACAGTTGAAGCAAACAGAACAGCAGTTATCAAAACAAATAACAGAAGAATGCCAAGCAGTTTAATTAAGAAGTGGGAAAATATTAAATACCTCACTTCAAGGTAGCAGGAAGCCAAGAAATGAGCAAACCACCCAAAATCCATCTGAGGACAGTCAGAGCCCAGAGAGGAATAACTCTAGCGCTCAAACGCCAGAAAATGGGTGGAAAGCTGGCGTTGAACGCCCAGACCATGCTCAGGTCTGGTGTTCAACACCAGAAACAAGCAATGAATCGGCGTTGAACGCCCAAAGGAAGCTCAGTTCTGGCATTCAGACGCCAGAAACAGGCAAGGACCTGGCGTCTAACGCCACTCCAGCTTCCACCCCTGGCATTCGAACGCCAGTGGGAGGTCAGACACATACAAGTGCTGATAACAACCCCTCTAAAAAGGCTTCTCAACCCACATCTGTAGGCAATAAACCTACAGCAACTAAGGATGAGGAATATAAAGCCAAAATTCCTTATCCTCAGAAACTCCGCCAAGCGAAACAGGATAAGCAATTTGCCCGCTTTGCAGACTATCTCAAGACTCTTGAAATAAAGATTCCGTTTGCAGAGGCACTTGAGCAAATACCCTCTTATGCTAAGTTCATGAAAGAGATCTTAAGTCATAAGAAGGATTGGAGGGAAACTGAGAAAGTTTACCTCACTGAAGAATGCAGTGCAGTCATTTTGAAAAGCTTACCTGAGAAGCTTAAGGATTCGGGAAGCTTTATGATACCATGCACGTTAGAAGGTACTTGTACCAAGCAAGCTCTATGTGATATTGGGGCAAGTATTAATTTAATACCTGCAGCTACTATCAAAAAGCTTGGGTTGACTGATGAAGTTAAACCAACCCAGATATGTCTTCAACTTCCTGATGGCTCCATTAAATACCCATCGGGCGTGATTGAAGACATGATTGTCAAGGTTGGGCCATTTGCCTTTCCCCCTAACTTTGTTGTGCTGGAAATGGAGGAGCACAAGGGTGCAACTCTCATTCTAGGAAGACCTTTCCTAGCAACTGGCCGAACCCTTATTGATGTTCCAAAAGGGGAAGTAACCTTGAGAGTCAATGAGGATGAGTTCAAGTTGAATGTTGTCAAAGCCATGCAACATCCAGACACCCAAAATGACTGCATGAGCGTTGATATTATTGACTCTCTGGTAAAAGAGGTCAATATGGCTGAGAGTCTCGAATCAGAGCTAGAGGATATCTTTAAAGATGTTCAGCTTGATCTGGAGGAACCAGAGAAAATAATAGAACCTCTGAAAATCCCTCAGGAAGAGGAGAAACCTCCCAAACCCGAACTCAAACCATTACCTGAAATATGCATTTCTAGGAGAAGGTAATACCTTTCCTGTAATCATAAGCTCTACCTTAGAGCCACAGGAAGAGGAAGCACTAATTCAGGTGCTAAGGACACACAAGACAGCTCTTGGGTGGTCCATCAGTGATCTTAAGGGCATTAGCCCAGCCAGATGTATGCACAAGATCCTATTGGAGGGTGACGCTAAGCCAGTGGTTCAACCACAAAGGCGGCTGAATCCAGCCATGAAGGAGGTGGTGCAGAAAGAGGTCACTAAATTACTAGAGGCTGGGATCATTTATCCTATTTCTGATAGCCCCTGGTAAGCCCTGTCCAAGTCGTCCCTAAGAAAGGTGGCATGACAGTGGTCCATAATGAAAAAAATGAACTGGTTCCTACAAGAACAGTTACAGGGTGGCGCATGTGTATTGACTACAAAAGGCTCAATACAGCCACCAGGAAGGATAATTTTCCTTTACCATTCATAGACCAAATGCTAGAAAGACTGGCAGGTCATGAATACTACTACTTCCTGGATGGATATTCAGGTTATAATCAAATTGTAGTAGATCCCCAGGATCAAGAGAAAACGACATTCACATGTCCATCCGGAGTATTTGCATACAGAAGGATGCCATTTGGTCTATGTAATGCACCTGCAACTTTTCAAAAGTGCATGCTCTCTATTTTCTCTGATATGGTGGAAAGATTTCTGGAAATCTTCATGGATGACTTTTCAGTATTTGGAGACTCATTCAGCTCCTGTCTTGACCATCTAGCACTTGTTCTAAAGAGGTGCCAAGAGACTAACCTGGTTTTAAACTGGGAAAAATGTCACTTTATGGTGACTGAAGGAATTGTCCCTGGGCACAAAATTTTGAACAAGGACATAGAAGTGGATCAAGCTAAGGTAGAGGTAATTGAAAAATTACCACCACCTGCCAATGTTAAGGCAATCAGAAGCTTTCTGGGGCATGTAGGATTCTATAGGAGATTTATAAAAGATTTTTCAAAAATTGCCAAACCTCTGAGTAATCTGCTAGCTGCTGACGCACCATTTATCTTTGATAAGTTAAAATTCACTTTTCTGGACTTTACTATGAGTTTGTGTGTTTTTCTGTGATTTCAGGTATTTTCTGGCTGAAATTGAGGGACCTGAGCAAAAATCTGATTCAGAGGCTGAAAAGGACTGCAGATGTTGTTGGATTCTGACCTCCTTGCACTCGAAGTGGATTTTCTGGAGCTACAGAAGTCCAATTGGCGTGCTATCAATTGCGTTGAAACGTAGACATCCTGGGCTTTCCAGCAATGTATAATAGTCCATACTTTGCCCAAGATTTGATGGCCCAAACAGGCATTCCAAGTCAGCTCAAGAATTCTGGCGTTTAACGCCGGAACTGGCACAAGAATGGGAGTTAAACGCCCAAACTGGCACAAAAGCTGGCGTTTAACTCCAAGAAAAGTATCTACATATGAAAGCTTCAATGCTCAGCCCAAGCACACACCAAGTGGGCCCGGAAGTGGATTTTTATGTCATTTACTCATCTTTGTAAACCCTAAGCTACTAGTTCTCTACAAATATGACCTTTTGCTATTGTATTTGACATCTTTTGATCACTTTAGATCTTAGGATCATCTTTGGACGTCTAGTTCTTAGATTATGGGAGACTGGCCATTTGGCCATGCCTAGACCTTGTTCTTATGTATTTTCAACGATGGAGTTTCTGCACACCATAGATTAAGGTGTGGAGCTCTGCTGTACCTTGAGTATCAATGCAATTACTATTGTTCTTCTATTCAATTCAGCTTATTCTTGTTCTAAGATATCACTTGTTCCTCAACTTGATGAATGTGATGATCCGTGACACTCATCATCATTCTCACCTATGAACGTGTGGATTCTATTCCAACCTGATTGAGAACCGACAGATGATTAGTCGTGCTGTGACAGAGCGCGTTGAACATTTTCACTGAGAGGACGGGACTATAGCCATTGACAACGGTGATGCCCAACATACAACTTTCCATGGAAAGGAGTAAGAAGGATTGGATGAAGACAGTAGGAAAGCAGAGAGACGGAAGGGACAAAGCATCTCCATACGCTTATTTGAAATTCACACTAATGAATTACATAAGTATCTCTATATTTATTTTATGTTTTATTCATCTTTTAATTATCAATCCTCCATAACCATTTGAATCTGCCTGACTGAGATTTACAAGATGACCATAGCTTGCTTCATACCAACAATCTCCGTGGGATCGACCCTTACTCGTGTAAGGTTTATTACTTGGACGACCCAGTGCACTTGCTGGTTAGTTGTGCGAAGTTGTGATAAAGAGTTGAGATTGCAATTGAGCGTACCATGTTGATGGCGCCATTGATGATCACAATTTCGTGCACCAACCACCACCTGCCAATGTTAAGGCAATTAGAAGCTTTCTAGGGCATGCAGGATTCTATAGGAGGTTTATAAAAGATTTTTCAAAAATTGTCAAACCTCTGAGTAATCTGCTAGCTGCTGACACGCCATTTATCTTTGATAAGGAGTGTCTACAGGCGTTTGAGACCCTGAAAGCTAAGCTGGTCACAGCACCAGTCATCTCTACACCAGACTGGACATTACCATTTGAATTGATGTGTGATGCCAGTGATCATGCCATTGGTGCAGTGTTGGGACAGAGGTATGACAAGCTTATGCACGTCATTCACTATACTAGCCGTGTTTTAAATGACGCACAGAAGAACTACACAACCACAGAAAAAGAATTACTTGCAGTGGTTTATGCCATTGACAAGTTCAGATCCTATTTGGTAGGATCAAAAGTGATTGTGTACACTGGTCATCCTGCTCTTAAATATCTACTCACAAAGCAGGATTCAAAACCCAGACTCATCAGATGGGTGTTGCTTCTGCAAGAGTTTGATATAGAAATAAGAGACAGAAAAGGGACAGAAAACCAAGTAGCAGATCACCTGTCCCGAATAGAACTAGTAGAAGGGGCGTCCCTCCCTCTTACTGAGATCTCTGAGACCTTTTTGGATGAGCAATTCTTTTCCATCCAGGAAGTGCCATGGTTTGCAGACATTGTAAACTACAAGGCAGTGAAATTCATACCCAAAGAGTACAGTAGGCAGCAATCAAAGAAGTTGATCACGGATGCAAAGTACTATCTTTGGGATGAACCATATCTCTTCAAGAGATATGCAGACGGAGTAATCCGTAGATGTGTGCCTAAAGAAGAAGCACAGAAGATCCTCTGGCACTGCCATGGATCACAGTATGGAGGACATTTTGGAAGTGAGCGAACAGCCACAAGAGTTCTCCAATGTGGCTTCTACTGGCCTACTCTTTATAAGGATTCCCGAGTGTTTATACTTAATTGTGACAGTTGCCAAAGATCTGGCAATTTGCCTCACATTTATGCCATGCCTCAACAAGGGATCTTAGAGATTGAGTTGTTTGATGTATGGGGTATTGACTTCATGGGGCCTTTCCTACCATCATACTCAAACACTTATATTCTGGTGGCAGTGGATTATGTATCCAAATGGGTGGAAGCTATTGCAACACCCACTAATGACACTAAAACAGTGTTAAAATTCCTCCAGAAACATATCTTCAGCAGATTTGGTACCCCTAGAGTATTAATCAGTGATGGGGGCACTCATTTTTGCAATAAACAGCTTTACTCTGGTTTGGTTCGATATGGAGTCAGCCACAGGGTAGCCACTCCATATCATCCACAAACAAATGGACAAGCTAAAATCTCTAATAGAGAACTTAAAAGAATCCTGGAACGGACTGTAATTAACCGTCGAAAGGATTGGACAAGAAGCTTAGATGATGCTCTGTGGGCATACAGGACAGCATTTAAGACCCCTATAGGGACCTCTCCATACCAGCTTGTGTATGGAAAGGCATGTCACTTGCCAGTGGAACTGGAACATAAGGCCTACTGGGCAACCAGATTCCTAAACCTTAATGCCAAGTTAGCTGGAGAAAAACGATTGCTCCAGTTAAATGAGCTAGAGGAATTTAGACTCAATGCTTTCGAGAATGCAAAAATTTACAAAGAGAAAGCAAAAAGATGGCATGATAAGAAATTATCATCCAGAGTCTTTGAGCCAGGGCAGAAAGTTCTGCTATTTAATTCTAGGCTCAGATTATTCCCAGGGAAATTAAAATCCCGGTGGAGAGGTCCATATGTGATTACAAGTGTGTCACCATATGGATACGTAGAGCTTCAGGATAATGATTCTAATAAAAAGTTCATTGTTAATGGCCAGAGAGTTAAACATTATCTTGAAGGTAACTTTGAGCAAGAATGCTCAAAACTGAGGCTTGATTAAAAGCTCAGTAATAGTTCAGCTAAAGACAATAAAGAAGCGCTCGCTGGGAGGCAACCCAGCCATTTATAAAAGCTTTTTTCTTTCTTTAATTAATTAATTTTTACAGGTTTATGTCAATTTTCTTCAAAGTAAAATGGCAATTTGCATGAGTTCTGATAGGCGGATAATTTGTATGCTTTTTGGCATTGTTTTTAGTATGTTTTTGGTATGATATAGTTAGTTTTTAGTATATTTTTATTAGTTTTTAGTTAAAATTCACTTTTCTGGACTTTACTATGAGTTTGTGTGTTTTTCTGTGATTTCAGGTATTTTCTGGCTGAAATTGAGGGACCTGAGCAAAAATCTGATTCAGAGACTAAAAAGGACTGCAGATGCTGTTGGATTCTGACCTCCCTGCACTCGAAGTGGATTTTCTGGAGCTACAGAAGCCCAATTGGCGCGCTCTCAACGGCGTTGGAAAGTAGACATCCTGGGCTTTCCAGCAATCTATGATACTCCATACTTTGCCCAAGATTTGATGGCCCAAACCGGCGTTCAAAGTCACCCACAGAAATCCCAGCGTTAAACGCCGGAACTGGCACAA
>NC_029777.3:94300262-94301313 GCF_000817695.3 Arachis duranensis | reverse complement strand
GCACCAAGTTTTTGGCGCCGTTGCCGGGGATTGTTCTAGTTTTGAGCAAGCTTTTGGTAACATCAGTGCCAAGATCCGGCAACAACACCAAGTTTTTGGCGTTATTGCCAGGGATTGTTGAGTTTGGACAACTGACGGTTCATCTTGTTGCTTAGATTAGGTATTTTTTCTTCAAGGTTCTTAAGAATGAATTCTAGTGTTTCAAGGTGATGTTCTTATCATCACCAAAGCTGATTGATCTTCATCAATTTAGCTCTTGAATGCAATGTTCTGCTGAAGCTTGGCTGACCATGTCTAATTCCTTTAAACTGAAGCTTTAGACTAACATTGCATGATTCCTGGGATTCTCATTAAGAATTTTGATATCTTTTTCCACTTAATTTTCGAAAAACACAAAAAAAAAATCATAAAATCCAAAAATTTCTTGTTTGAGTCTAGTGTCTCATCTTAAGTTTGGTGTCAATTGCATGCATTCATTCATGTGTCTTAAGGATTTTCAAGTAATTCTTGATGATCTTCGTGCTCTGATCTTTGAATTCGATTGACTTGAGTGTTTTGAGTGTTTCATATGCATTTTCATTTTGTTAGTGTCAGTAGTATACAAACTGCTAAGTTTGGTGTCATGCATGCATTGTTATTTGATTTTAGTTGCATTTTGATTATTCCTTATTATTGAAAATCCAAAAATATTTTTAATTTGTGTCTTCTCAAGTCAATAATACAGAGAATTGAAGATTCAGAACATACTGCAGAGGAATTGCACAGAAAAAGCTGGGCATTCAAAATGCCCAGTGAAGAAGGACAGACTGGCGTTTAAACGCCAGCCAAGGTACCTGGTTGGGCGTTTAACGCCCAAAAGGGTAGCATTTTGGGCGTTAAACGCCAGAATGTGCACCATTCTGGGCGTTTAACGCCAGGATGGCACAAGGGGAAGATTTTGTTTTCAATTCAAATTTTTTTTTTTAGTTTTCAAAATCTTTTCAAAATCAAATCTTTTTCAAATCAATTTTTCAATCAAATAATCAATTTCTTTCCATTTTCAAAGATACTT
>NC_029777.3:94296597-94297432 GCF_000817695.3 Arachis duranensis | reverse complement strand
TAGAGGATGTTCTGGTTAAAGTTGAAGACCACTACATCCCTACTGATTTCATAGTCCTAGAGACTGGGAAGTGCATGGATGAATCCATCATCCTTGGCAAACCCTTCCTAGCCACAGCAAAGGCTGTGATTGATGTTGATAGAGGAGAGTTGATCATTCAAGTGAATGAAGAATCCTTGGTGTTTAAGGGCCAAGGATATCCCTCTGTCATCATAGGGAGGAAGCATGAAGAGCTTCTCTCACAGCAGAGCCAAACAGAGCCCCCACAGTCAAACTCTAAGTTTGGTGTTGGAAGGCCACAACCAAACTCTAAGTTTGGTGTTGAACCCCCACATTCAAACTCTAAGTTTGGTGTTGGGAGGTCCCAACATGGCTCTGCATATCTGTGAGGCTCCATGAGAATCCTCTGTCAAGCTAATGACATTAAAGAAGCGCTTGTTGGGAGGCAACCCAATGTTTTATAATTAATTATTTTCTTTTGTTATTTTATGTCTTTTGTAGGTTGATGATCATGAGAAGTCACAAAATTAATAAAAAAAGCAAAAACAGAATGAAAAACAGGAAGAAAAATAGCACACCCTGGAGGACGCACCCACTGGCGTTTAAACGCCAGTGAGGTTAGCTGTTGGGCGTTTAATGCCCAGTCTAGCACCATTCTGGGCGTTTAACGCCAGAAAGGGGAACCAGACTGGCGTTAAACGCCAGAAAGGGGCAAGAAGCTGGTGTTAAACGCCAGAAATGGGCACCAGCCCGGCGTTTAATGCCAGAATTGGCTCAAAACGTGAATTTTGATGCCATTTGGTGCAGGGATGACTTTTCCTTGACACCTCAGGAT
>NC_029777.3:94281670-94293342 GCF_000817695.3 Arachis duranensis | reverse complement strand
GCATTCAAGAGAATCCGGAAGGTCTAACCTTGTCTGTGGTATTCTGAGTAGGATTCAATGATTGAATGACTGTGATGTGCTTCAAACTCCTAGCAGGCGGGGCGTTAGTGACAGATGCAAAAGAATCGATGGATTCTATTCCGTCCTGACCGAGAACCGACAGCTGAATTCTGCGTGCTGTGACAGAGCATATGCAATCGTTTTCACTGAGAGGATGGGAGGTAGCCACTGACAATGGTGAAACCCTTGCTTAAGCTTGCCATGGAAAGGAATAAGAAGGATTGGATGAAGACAGTAGGAAAGCAGAGAGACAGAAGGGAAGGCATCTTCATGCGCTTATCTGAAGTTCCTACCAATGAACTACATAAGTATCTCTATCTTTACCTTTGTGTTATTTTCGTTCATCACCATTACCATTTGAGTTTGCCTGACTAAGATTTACAAGATGACCATAGCTTGCTTCAATACTAACAATCTCCGTGGGATCGACCCTTACTCGCGTAAGGTTTATTACTTGGACGACCCAGTGCACTTGCTGGTTAGTTGTGCGAAGTTGTGTAATGCCATGGTATTGAACACCAAGTTTTTGGGGTTCATGACCGGGGATTATGAGAGTTGTGAAAAAGTATTGTTCACAATTTCGCGCACCAAGTTCACAGAGTTACAGAAGGATTTAGAGAATAAAAACAGCAAAAAGAAGCTCACTGGTTCGAAAAAGCCAGTAAAAGCTGTTTTGGGCGTTGAACGCCCAAAAGAAGCATCCACTGGGCGTTCAACGCCAGTAAGGGTAGCCATCTGGGCATTAAACGCCAGAAAGGAGCATCTTCTGGGCGTTGAACACTAGACAGAAGCACCTTCTGGGCGTTTAACGCCAGATTGACAGCGTCCTGGGCGTTCAGAAAAATGCCCAGTGACAAAGGACTTCCTGGCGTTCAACGCCAGAAAGAAGCAACAGCTGGGCGTTGAACGCCCAGGAGGAGTAGCACATGGACGTTAAACGCCTAAAACATGCAGCATTTGGGCGTTTAAGGCCAGGATGGTGGGGAGGAGGTAAAATTGTTTTTACTTCACAATTTTTTATTTTTTTATTTTATTATTTTCCACGTTTCAACTTCATGATTTCTTGCATAAACATGTTTCAAAATCTCGTCCTTCTATTCCAAAAATTTCTATCCTAATTTCTAAAATCCCTTGTTCAAAAATATCAAATGCATCTTAATCCATAAAAACAAATCCTTTTCCAATCCAATCCAACTCTTTTTCAAATCTTTCAAAACTCAACTATCTTTTTAACTCTTTTTTTTTTCAAAATAAAAATTCATATTTATCTTTTACAAATATCATTCACAATTTTTTTAAAAAATAATATCTTTTTCTTATCATATTTATCTTTTATAAATCTTATCTTTTATCTTATATCTTTTTAATTTTCGAAACCCACCCCCCTCCTTTTTAAATCCCCATTCGGCCTCCCACCCCTCCCTTTAAATCCACATTCGGTCTCCCTCCTCTCATCCACCATTTGACACTAGCTCTCCTTCTATCCTTTCTTTTTTTTTTTTTTTGCTTGAGGATAAGCAAACCTCTAAGTTTGGTGTGCTTATCCGTGATCACAAAAACATACTCACTTAGATCATGGCCCCTAAAGGAAAACAACCCACCCCAAGAGGCAAGAAAGAGAGTATTCCAAAATCACTTTGGAATCAAGGGAAGTTCTTAACCAAAGAACATTCAGACCATTACTATAAAATAATGGGTCTAAGATCAGTGATCCCGGAATTCAAATTTGATCTGAAAGAAGATGAATATCCGGAGATCCAAGAGCAAATTCGAAACAGGAACTGGAAAATCCTAGCTAATCCTGAAACAAAAGTGGGAAGGAATATGGTTCAGGAGTTCTACGCTAATCTTTGGCAAACAGACAGGCAGAGAATATCTGGAACTGCCCTCTATGACTATCGGACTTTGGTTAGAGGAAAGATTGTTCACATCCACCCTGACAAAATCAGGGAGATCTTTAAGCTACCTCAGCTAAAAGATGACCCAGAATCCTTTAATAGGAGAATGATGAGAACAAACAAGGGCCTGGACAAGATTCTAGAGGATATATGCATCCCTGAAGCCAGGTGGACCACCAGCACGACAGGCATCCCAATTCAACTCAAGAGAGAAGATCTCAAACCAGTAGCCAGAGGTTGGCTAGACTTCATTGGGTGTTCTATATTGCCCACTAGCAACTGTTCTGAAGTCACTATTAAAAGAGCAGTGATGATTCACTGCATCATGCTGGGAAGAGAAGTAGAAGTTCATCAACTAATCGCGTGTGAATTTTACAAAATAGCAAACAAGAACTCTAAAGATGCCAAATTGGCATATCCAAACTTAATTTCTATGCTCTGCAAAGATGCGGGAGTGAGGATGGGAATAACTGAGTATATCTTAGTTGAACGGCCAATCACTAAAATATCAATGGAAAAACAACAGTTGCAGGATGACCCCATCAAGAGGAGAGCACAGGAATTTCTCCCAGAAATCCCTCAATTTGAATATTGGGAGCATCTTGGGGCGTCTGTTTCCAAGTTACAAGAAGCTATGGACCAAATAAAAGAAGAACAGAATAATCAAAATAGCATGCTTTGCAAATTACTTAGGGAACAAGAGGAGCAAGGGCGCGACTTGAGGGAACTGAAGCGTCAGAAATTAATTCTTGAAGGACCAAGCACCCCACAGACCAAAGGAACATCCACTTCCCAAAATACAGGTTGTTGAGTTCTAATTTTATCTTTAACTCTGTGATAGTTGTTACTATAGGAATTTACTTTAGAAGTTATATAGGAGTAGTAGTAATTAGTATATCTATTTCTGATTTTATTCTCAATTAAGTTATAATTTATTTTTCTCATCATCATCAAACATGAATAAAATAGTAGATTTCTAGAATAAAGGGATGAGGAACACGAAAAATATTATTGCTGATCTGAAAAATCATGAATTTGATTCTTGAAGCAAGAAAAAGCAGTGAAAAAAAATTTTAAAAATTACAATATTTCATTGGATCAAGAAAAAAGAAAAAGCCAATAGCCCTTAAAACCAAAAGGCAAGGGTAAAAAGGATCCAAGGCTTTGAGCATCAGTAGATAGGAGGGCCCAAGGAAGTAAATCCAGGCCTAAGCGGCTAAACTAAGCTGTCCCTAACCATGTGCTTGTGGCATGTAGGTCCAAGTGAAGAACTTGAGACTGAGTGGTTAAAGTCGTGATCCAAGGCAAAAGAGTGTGCTTAAGAGCTCTGGACACCTCCAATAGGGGACTTTAGCAAAGCTAAGTCACAATCTGAAAAGGTTCCCCCAATTATGTGTCTGTGGCATTTATGTATCCGGTGGTAATATTGGAAAACAAAGTGCTTAGGGCCACGGCCAAGACTCATAAAGTAACTGTGTTCAAAAATCAACATACTACACTAGGAGAATCAATAATACTATCTGAATTCTGAGTTCCTATGGATACCAATCATTCTGAATTTCAAAGGATAAAGTGAGATGCCAAAACTGTTCAGAAACAAAAAGCTACTAGCCCCGCTCATCTAAATTAGAATCTGAGCTTCACTTAAAACTCGGGAGATTTCATTGCTCCTTAATTTCTTTTTATCCTACTTTATTCATCTAGTTGCTTGGGGACAAGCAACAGTTCAAGTTTGGTGTTGTGATGAGCGGATATTTTATACGCTTTTTGGGGGTAATTTCATTTAGATTTTAGTATATTTTAATTAGTTTTTAGTAAAATATTATTAGTTTTTAGGCAAAAATTATATTTCTAGACTTTACTATGAGTTTGTGTGTTTTTCTATGATTTCAGGTATTTTCTGGCTGAAATTGAGGGAGCTGAGCAAAAATCTGAGTTAGGCTGAAAAAAGACTGCTGATGCTGTTGGATCCTGACCTCCCTGCACTCGGAATGGATTTTTTGGAGCTACAGAAGTCCAATTGACGCGCTCTCAATTGGGTTGGAAAGTAGACATCCGGGGCTTTCCAGAAATATATAATAACCCATACTTTGCACGAATATAGACGACGTAAACTGGCGTTCAACGCCAGTTCCATGTTGTAGTCTGGCATCCAGCGCCAGAAACAGGTTACAAGTTGGAGTTCAACGCCCAAAACACGTTACAACCAGACGTTCAACTCCAGAAACAGCCCAAGCACGTGAGAGGCTTAAGTCTCAACACCAGCACACACCAAGTGGGCCCCAGAAGTGGATCTCTGCACCAATTATCTTAGTTTACTCATTCTCTGTAAACCTAGGTTACTAGTTTGGTATTTAAACAACTTTTAGAGACTTATTTGGTATCTCATGACATTTTTAGATCCAAATTTTATACTCTTTGACGACATGAGTCTCTAAACTCCATTGTTGGGGGTGGGAGCTCTACAGCGTTTTGATGAATTAATGCAATTACTTATATTTTTCCATTCAAATATGCGTGTTCCTATCTAAGATGCTCCTTTGCGCTTAATTATGGAGAAGGTGACGATCCATGACACTCATCACCTTCCTCACTCCATGAACGTGTGTCTGACAACCACCTCCGTTCTACATCAGATTGAATGAGTATCTCTTAGATTCCTTAATCAGAATCTTCGTGGTATAAGCCAGATTGATGGAGGCATTAATGAAAATCCGAAAAGCCTAAACCTTGTCTGTGGCATTCTGAGTAGGATTCTGGGATTGGATGGCTGTGACAAGCTTCAAACTCGCGAGTGTTGGGCGTGATGACAAACGCAAAAGAATCAATTGATTCTATTCCGACATGATCGAGAGCCAACAGCTGATTAGCCATGCTGTGACAGAGCATTTGGACCATTTTCACTGAGAGGATGGGAAGTAGCCATTGACAACGGCGACACCCTACATAGAGCTTGCCATGGAAGGAACCTTGCATTATGGTATTGAGTTGAATATTACATTACAGGAATTCAGAAGACAAAGCATCTCCAAAACTCCAACATATTTTCCATTACTGCACAACAAGTAATTATTTCACGCTCTTTTATTTTTCTAATAATTCAAACTGATCATTATAATTGATATCCTGACTAAGAATAATAAAATAAACATAGCTTGCTTCAAACCAACAATCTCCGTGGGATCGACCCTTACTCACGTAAGGGAGTAATTGGACGACCCAGTGCACTTGCTGGTTAGTGGTACGAAATCATAAGAAATCTTGATTTTGATATTGGGATTAAAATTTCGTGCATCAACCTGCATCTGAAAAAGAGCAACAGAATATGGTATGAGAACTGGAGGTTCTTAGTGTGGTAACAGTGCCCAGTGATGTAAGATATAAAACTCCGGGATGCCAGAGACAATCCTAAAACTTCAGATCCATCACAAGGTTCATCTTAAGGCATTACTAAAACATTAAAGCATAACTTAAAACCATAACATAATAAAGGGTAATCTAACTTAGGGGAATTTCTAATCTAATAGTTCTCCGCTGTCCCACAGCCTTCACCAACCTATCCTCCACGCAATCTCATCGCCACCGCCTTTCAAGCCTCCTCAATCTCAGTGGAATACACAATTAATACAATGCAAGTAAAACACAAGTATAGGCATATATGTCAAGTAATTCAAATAGGCAATTAGGCATGTTATACAATTAGGCAAGCAATAATAAGTCGGCAAAGCAAGCAAGCTGATCAAAGATGCACATGATGAATGCATGTCCTATAGGCTATGATATCACATTACCGGTTCAACTGCCAACCCGACACATCTCCAAGGAGACGTCGCCCTTCGGAATCATAATTGGAAACACCGAGATATGGTGCTCAGAACACCGTCTAGGATTTTGTACCTGCACACTCTAGTGATCCGAAGGGATGCGAGCGAGATACTCTTATCACGGACCTCACATCTCAACGCAAGCGGGATGAACCACCGCCCTTACACCGCCGCCGTTACCTCGACAGGCGGGATTTAACCACCGTCCCTACCAGGCACATAACGTCTCAACAATCTCAATTTTTAAAATGTTACGTCGGTAGTTTTTTGAAAATTATTTCAGTATATTGATAATTCATCATTGCATTCCGAGTCCCAAACTCATCTCAACCACTGTCAATTCATAATTTTCATTCCAAACTCATTAGTTCATCAGTTTCTCAATTCATATACTATTCTCCCTTCTCACTCCAGCAAACCCATCCTTAGTACACTAGAAACCTAAGCCTCCGTTCTCTAACTTTTCAAGGTAATATCAAAATAAATCTCTTAGGACCTTTCCCATGTTTTGATACCCAAAAAATAAGCCAAAGATACTTAAATAGGTATCACAGAAGTTTGCAAGCTTGTTGGGAAGGTGAAACCATTAAAAACAAGATTTTAGTTGAAAAATAGGGCATGTGTGTACGCACAAGGGTGTGCGTGCGCACGCCTAGGAAAGTTTTCAAATGTGTGCGTACGCATAGAGGTGTCTGTATGCACAAGTAGTAAAAATTTTAACTTTGTTCATCCGCACAAGGCGTGTGAATGCCCTCAACATAGTGCACCTTCCAAAGTGTGCGTGCGCACAGCTTGCAAAACTTCGTTGGTTATGCGTGCGCACAGGTCATGCTAGCGCTCTCAACAGCAAGCCTTCCCCCTATGTGTGCATACACACAAGGCTGTGTGTGCGCACAGGTTCAAAAACTCACAGGGATGTGCGTACGCACAAGGCTATGCGTGCGCACACAAACCAAAAATCACAAATTCTGCAGCATGCACAGAATCCATATTTTGACACCAAATTTTGAATGATCATACCTTTCTCTTCAAAATTCAAATTTCTACAAGATTTAAACCATTTTAAATCTTGTTCAATTATCTTTCATTTGATATAAAATACATCAAATTTCAAAAATCGTAACTCAAGATATGATCCGTCAAAGTTAGCCCAAAACTCATTTTTACCAAAAATTCACAACTTCTCAATTTTCCACAATCCTCAACCAAAATCAAACCAAAATCATACCAAACTCCAATTTACCTCATAACTCACCCTTTTTGTTACAATCCACCATTCATACCAAATTTTCCTTCACTCTTCATTATTCTCAACCTCCAATATCAAATATATAACACTATAATTAATCCTCCACCAACACATTCATCAATCATAAATCTATCAATACCAAGCATCATAATCAATCTCATTTCATCTCAATCTAAATATTTCACACCATCTTTATCAATTTCAACATCATAATTTATCAACATACTCAAAAATCATCAATTCATCATAATTCATCATTCAACAATTCAACAACCAATTCAATTCAAACCTATCCTATGGGTCACTAGCCTAAGTGTCCAAAAATATTATATATTACATAGAAAAAATCGAAACCATACCTTAGCTGATTCTCAATATGAACCAAACTCCAAATTGAGTGAAATTTGAGCTTCCAATCCACAACCAAGTCACCAACCAACTCCAACAAGCATCAACAATCATTCCAAAGCTCCAATCAAAAGCCAACAATCACAATCTCAATCTATATACACATATTTACAATAATTCAACCTAAGGTTCATCAAATTCACAAAACCACAAGATATTGGAACTTGCTCACCTTACCCAAAGTTGATTGAGTCAAAACCCAATAGGAATCAAAGGCTAGAGTGTACCTAAACATCCAAAATCACAAAATTTCACTCAACACAAAACCTAAAAACTCGAAATTCTTAGGACAGGAAATTGGACAGGGGATTTCGAGAAACTTACCACAAGGCTTATCTAGAAGTGACGGGCTCGGCAAGAGTTTCTCATAGCCGCCGACGGCATGCGAATCGAAGTACCGTAGCTCGAGTTATGGTCAATTGATTGATGAGGTGAATAGTGCTTCTTGTAAACCCTCACTCTCTTCTCACTTCAGCAGCTCTCCCTCTCTTGAAGTGTGTAATGAGCTGAAGTGGGCTGCATTTAAGTGCTTATATATGTTGGGCTTGGGCCCAACTTGGGCCCGGTCCAACCTGTTAGCGTTTTTGGCCCGTTTGCCCCAATTGCGGGCCAAACCTTTAAAATTAACGCCAGTTTTTATTTCTAATATTTTTCTGAGATTTTCTACTATTTTTAATTATTCTCGCATAGTACCTGACAAACTTGAACTGGTTCGACCGATTCAGCTGCCGGTTCGTGATTTTTCTTGGTCTTTTGCAGAAAATACATTTTCTGACCCAGAAAAATCTACTGAGTCCAAAATCATATTTAAATCCTCCAATTCTCATTCTAAATTTTTAGAACCTAATTTAGGAAATTTAATTATTTAATTAGACGGTTAATTAGTCTCAGTTCCTACACTACCTGGAGCAACGGTAGTAGCTGCAGTGGCGGAAGCAGAAGTAGGCAAGGAAGATGCCATAGTGGCCCCTGCGGTAGAGGTGTTGATGGGAATGGTAATAGTAGTGGTAGCAGCAATGGTGGTAGAAGATGATGATGCAGCGGTGACAGTCGGTGTGCTGTTGGAATGGAGACCAGATTGAGAGTCCATGGAATTAAGCTAAGACAGATTTTTCAAACAAGAAAGAGGAGTGCAGGTAGAAGATGAAAAGCTTGTTTGAAATGTGAAGAAGAGTGATAATAATGGGTGAAGAAGGCAAATCTGGAAAAACGTAAAGGGATTTAAAAGGATAAATGCCCATTAAAGCCCATTGGGAACGTTACCTATTTTCAAGAACACGCGAACCGTTTCCTGTTCTCATAACCGTCTTTTTCAAAAATTTGAAAATTTTAAAGTGGCACGTGATGGCACGTAGCTGAATAAAACTTATCATTTCGCATTTTGAAAAGAAAAGTTTTAAAGGGAAATTTTTTGTACGAATTTCGACTTATAAAGTAATTCGACTGCAATTCGTTGGAATTTGGGAAAGATTGACAGATCAGATCTTTGAATATAGGGAAACAACACTTTCGACTACAATAAGAATGATAGTCAAGGTCGATGTCTTAATGATGAGAAATGAGTCAAAACCATAAAAATCACATAATTAAATACAAGACACAATGAAAACGTGGGGATTGAAGTGCAAGGCAGAATAGGACGTGGGAATGTCCACCATGAAGATTCTTCAGGGTCAAAGTAACGTCATGGCCTAAGAAAAAGGAGGAACTAAGGTTGTGGTCAAGATTATTCAGGAGTATGTCTATCCTTAGGACCTATAAATAGGAAAAGTTTAGAAGAAAAAGGGGACTTCAATAAAAAAACACTAGATCATCACACAGAACTCTGCAAGAATTCCTAGTCTCAGCGACGCAACAGAAGATCATGGAATGCAAGTGTATGTGAGTGTTAGGAACCCATTTTATTTTATTGTTCTTCATTTTTCTTTCTTTTAATTTCTTTGTTTTAAATATTTCATTGTCATTCTGTTTTTTTTTTTTGTTAATTTTCATTTCACTTTTACATTTTCATTTATTCAAAGTTTTCTTTTATTTATTTCACACATTTTCATATTATTTGTTATAACTTGCCATTTATAGTTCGACTCATTTCACTTTGACATAAACACTAAGTAATTCCTAAGTTGAGCTCACTCTTTTTAGAGGAGTCGTATATGCTCTTCGAATTGAGATATTGATACAAACTCGATTTGACACCCTGTCGAGATTGCTAAAAATCGAGTGAGACAACAACAAAATAACTCTTAAGCAAATGATTTTACATGGCCGTGACTATTGTTTTCATTGTGCGCAAAAAAAAAAAGTCGTCATTTCACCATTCTCTACCTATATTTTTCCAATGTGATAAAAAAGTGTTAATTCATCATTTGTTTACTGAGTTACTGTAAAAAAAAAAAAAAAAAAATTAAAAACCTTATATGCAAAATCAACTAGGTATATAAGTCTAGCTTTATCACTCTAATTAACCACCTTAATTAGTTAGTGAATCGACTAATTGAATCCTAGTCACAATGAAACAGGCAACAAAATTCAGAAAACAATCATATTCACAGTGAAATATACTAAAAGTTTTAGTAGAGCAAAATCTGGAAAAAAAATTGCAGCTTATATATGCAACGAAGTTTTCAAAACAAAATTAAATCCGTAACAATACAATTCAAAATTCACAATATAGTTTATTCACATAAAAAATAAAAATATCATTTATTAATATATCGATAGCTAATATAAACTGTCACTACAACTATTATAACTTCTTATTTTAGTAACTAATTTAATAGGCTTTTACTGATGGCCTGGCCATCATCTGCAATGTTAATTAATAATTATCGACAGTTGAGTCATCTGTAATATTAATTAGCGACGATTGGACTATTTATAAGATTATCTATAACAAATAATGTTTAAGGAGTGATAGTGGGAATGAATCCTCTTAATTGTTAAAAAAAATTGAGAATGTAAAGTATGATTTCTAATTCTTCATTATTCTCTTTTATATTTATTTTTTATTCTACTTATAAAATTAATAATAAAAAATCACACTTTACTTTTTCAATTCTTAAAAAAAAATGAAAAGATCTAAAATTTTCAAGTAATTAATTCTTCATTTTATAAGTAAGAAAAATATTTAACGTCAATGAATAGAGTCAAATAATAATAAGAAGGTACGTGATAAGAACAAATTTAATGCATAGTTATAATAAGTTTTATCTATATATAATTGAGTCAAATATCACTTTATCATCATTGGGCGTATTAATTTTTTCAAATAATAATAATAATAATAATAATAATAATAATAATAATAATAATAATAGAGATAAAAATGGCATTAGCTAATATAGTAAATATCTTACTCTCTAATTAAAAAATTTTGAATTCAAATCTTTGAAATAGAAGAAAATATTTTTATAGATATATACAATGAAAAATAATCTAAAAAAAAGAAAAAAATGAAAACTCTTACCAATCCTGTAGTAGATAGGAGATAATTTTTTCAATTTTTTAATTTTTTTATAAAGTATGATCTTTTATCATATTTTTTTAAATAAGATTAAGAAAAAACTCGTAAGAAAAGAAGTTAAATGGTGAAAGATCACATTTTACAAAAGAGTTAGGAAAAAAATTGAGATGATTCATTTTCGTAGTAGATATATGGTGCACGAATTTGTGATTCGCACAACTAACCAGCAAGTGCACTGGGTCGTCCAAGTAATACCTTACGTGAGTAAGGGTCGATCCCACGGAGATTATTGGTTTGAAGCAATCAATGTTTATTTTATTAATCTTAGTCAGGAGGCCAATAAAGTTATTTGGATTTAGTTGTAAGAAGTCAAAGTATTTAAAATTGTAAGTTAAAATAATAGAGAATAATAGCGTTACTTGTTGTGCAGTAATGGGGAATATGTTGGAGTTTTGGAGATGCTTTGTCCTCTGAATCTCAACTTTTCCTTGAAATCCTCTTCCCACACGCAAGGTCCCTTCCATGGCAAGCTCTATGTAGGGTGTCACTGTTGTCAATGGCTACTTCCCATCCTCTCATTGAAAACGTTCCTATGCTCTGTCACAGCACGGCTAATCATCTGTCGGTTCTCAATCAGGTTGGAATAGAATCCATTGATTCTTTTGCGTCTGTCACTAACGCCCAGCCAGTTAAAGTTTGAAGCACGTCACAGTCATTCAATCCCGGAATCCTACTCGGAATACCACAGACAAGGTTTAGACTTTCCGGAT
>NC_029777.3:94280504-94281454 GCF_000817695.3 Arachis duranensis | reverse complement strand
AAGATAATTGGTGCAGAAATCCACTTCTGGGGCCCACTTGGTGTGTGCTGGGGCTGAGACTAAAGCTATCCACGAGTAGAGGCCTTTCTTGGCGTTAAACTCCAGGTTATGACGTGTTTTGGGCGTTCAACTCCGGATCATGACGTTTTTCTGGCGTTTAACTCCAGACAGCAGCATGAACTTGGCGTTCAATGCCAAGTTACGTCGTCTATCTTCGCGCAAAGTATGAACTATTATATATTGCTGGAAAGCCCTGGATGTCTACTTTCCAACGCCGTTGAGAGCGCGCCAATTGGACTCCTGTAACTCCAGAAAATCCATTCCGAGTGCAGGGAGGTCAGGATCCAACAGCATCAGCAGTCTTTTTTCAGCCTAAGTCAGATTTTTGCTCAACTCCCTCAATTTCAGCCAGAAAATACCTGAAATCATAGAAAAATACACACACTCACAGTAAAGTCCAGAAATATGATTTTTGCCTAAAAACTAATATTATTCTACTAAAAACTAACTGAAACGTGCTAAAATCTACATGAAATTACTCCCAAAAAGCGTATAAAATATCCGCTCATCACAACACCAAACTTAAACTGTTGCTTGTCCTCAAGCAACTAGATAAATAAAATAGGTTTTAACAGAAATTAAGAAGTAATAATATTTTAGAGTTTTAAATGAAGCTCTGATTCTTTATTAGATGAGCGGGGCTTGTAGCTTTTTGTTTCTGAACAGTTTTGGCATCTCCCTGTATCTTTTGAATTTCAGAATGATTGGCATCCTTAGGAACTCAGAATTCAGATAGTATTATTGACTTTCCTAGTGTAGTATGTTGATTCTTGAACACAGTTATTTTATGAGTCTTGGCCGTGGCCTTAAGCACTTTGTTTTCCAGTATTACCACCAGATACATAAATGCCACAGACACATGACTAGGTGAACCTTTTCAGATTATGACT
>NC_029777.3:94278207-94279715 GCF_000817695.3 Arachis duranensis | reverse complement strand
AATTGGGGCAGTTCTGGGAGGGCTTCTTGTGCTCTCCTCTTGGTTGAATCATCTTGTTGCTGTTGTCTGACCATTGATATTCCAGTAATGGGCTTTTCAATTAGGATATATTCAGTTATTCCCATCTTTACTCCAGCATCTTTGCAAAGCATAGAAATTAAGCTTGGATAAGCCAATCTGGCGTCCTTAGAATTCCTGTTTGCTATTTTGTATAGCTCACATGAGATCAGCTGATGGACTTTCACTTCTTTTCCCAACATGATGCAGTGAATCATTACTGCTCTTTTGATAGTGACTTCAGAACGGTTGCTAGTGGGCAATATGGAACGCCCTATGAAATCCAGCCAACCTCTGGCTACTGGTTTTAGATCTTCCCTTTTTAGTTGAACTGGGATGCCAGTCGTGCTGGTGGTCCATTTGGCTCCAGGGATGCATATGTCTTCCAAAACTTTGTCCAGCCCTTTATTGACCCTCAGCATTCTCCTATTAAAGGAGTCTGGGTCATCTTTCAGTTGGGGAAGCTTAAATATCTCCCTGATCTTGTCAGAATTGGTATGAATGAGCTTAAATATTAAGGTCCGATGGTCAAAGAGAGCAGCTCCAATTATTCTTTGCCTGTCTGTCTGCCATAGATTAGCATAGAACTCCTGAACCATGTTCCTTCCCACTTTCGTTTCAGGATTGGCCAGAATTTCCCAATGCCTGTTTCGGATTTGCTCTTGGATCTCCGGATATTCATCTTCTTCCAGATCAAATCTGACTTCCGGGAGCACTGATCTGTGACTCATTATCTTGTAGTAATGGTCTGAATGTTCTTTAGTTAAGAACTTCCCTTGATTCCAAAGTGGCTTTGGAGTGTTTTCTTTCTTGCCTCTTGGGTTGGGTTGTTTTCCTTTAGGAGCCATGATCTTTAGTGGGTATGTTTTTGTGATCACGGATAAAACACACCAAACTTAGAGCTTTGCTTGTCCTCAAGCAAAAGAGAAGAAAGAAGAGGGATAGAAGGAGAGCAAGAGTTGGATGGTGATGATGAGGAGGGCGCCGAATACAATATATAGGGAGGGGGTGGGAAATTTTCGAAAATAAGAAGGAGATAAGATAGAAGAGATGATTTATAAAAGATAGATATGATAAGAAAAAGATATAGTTTTAAAAAAGGAAAGATATAAATCATAATTTAAAGGATAAATTATTTAAAAAGAGAAAGATATAAATCATAATTTAAAAGATAAATTTGAAATATTTAATTTTGAAAATGATTTTTAAAAAGATAATTGAGTTTTGAAAATAAATTTAAAAGAGTTGGATTGGATTGGAAAACCATTTGGCTTTATGGATTAAGATATATTTAATATTTTTGAAACGTGGATTTTTAGAAATCAGGGTTTTTAGAAATTAGGATAAAAACTTTTGGAATTGAAGATGATATTTTGAAACATTTTATGCAAGAAATCATGAATTGAAACATAAAATTTTAAAGAAAAACAAATTTGTACCTCCTCCCACCA
>NC_029777.3:94277183-94277992 GCF_000817695.3 Arachis duranensis | reverse complement strand
CTGGCGTTAAATGCCCAGAAGGTGCTTCTTTCTGGCGTTTAACGCCCAGAAGATGCTCCTTTCTGGCGTTTAACGCCCAGATGGCTACTCTTACTGGCGTTAAACGCCCAGTGGGTGCTTCTTTTGGGCGTTCAACGCCCAAAGTGTTTCTTACTGGTTTTCTCACGCCAGTGAGCTTCCAAATTTCCCTGTAACTCTGTGACTTCAACCATTTGCTATTTCACCTTTGAAGATACTTGGACTCATACCTGTAAAAAAAGAAAATTTATTTAATTAGTAAATAAACTTTGTAAATGGCTGGGTTGCCTCCCAGCAAGCGCTTCTTTATTGTCTTTAGCTGGACTACCACTGAGCTCTAACCAAGTCTCAGTTTTGAGCATTCTTGCTCAAAATTGCCTTCAAGATAATATGTGACTCTCTGTCCATTAATAATGAACTTTTTATTAGAATCATTATCCTGAAGCTCCACGTATCCATATGGTGACACACTTGTAATCACATATCGACCTCTCCACTGGGACTTCAATTTTCCAGGGAATAATCTGAGCCTAGAATTAAACAGCAGAACTTTCTGCCTTGGCTCAAAGACTCTGGATTACAGCTTCTTGTCATGCCATCTTTTTGCTTTCTCTTTGTAAATTTTTGCATTCTCAAAAGCATTGAGTCTAAATTCCTCTAGCTTATTTAACTGGAGCAATACTTTTTCTCCAGCTAACTTGGCATCAAGATTTAGGAATCTGGTTGCCCAGTAGGCCTTATGTTCTAGTTCCACTGGCAAGTGACATGCCTTTCCATACACAAGCTGGTAT
>NC_029777.3:94276138-94276608 GCF_000817695.3 Arachis duranensis | reverse complement strand
CCATGGCAATGCCAAAGGATCTTCTGTGCTTCTTCTTTAGGCACACATCTACGGATTACTCCGTCTGCACATCTCTTAAAGAGATATGGTTCATCCCAAAGATAGTACTTTGCATCTGTGATTAATTTCTTCGATTGCACCCTACTGTACTCTTTGGGTATGAATCTCACTGCCTTGTAGTTTGCAATGTCTGCAAACCATGGCACTTCCTGGATGGCAAACAGTTGCTCATCCGGAAAGGTTTCAGAGATCTCAGTGAGAGGGAGGGACTCCCCTTCCACTGGTTCTATTCGAGACAGGTGATCTGCCACTTGATTCTCTGTCCCTTTTCTGTCTCTTATTTCTATATCAAACTCTTGCAGAAGCAACACCCATCTGATGAGTCTGGGTTTTGAATCCTGCTTTGTGAGTAGATATTTAAGAGCAGAATGATCAGTGTACACAATCACTTTTGATCCTACTAAATAGGA
>NC_029777.3:94273148-94273783 GCF_000817695.3 Arachis duranensis | reverse complement strand
TGCTGCTTTGAAGTGAGGTATTTAATGTTTTTCCACTTCTTAATTGAACTGCTTGGCATTCTTCTGCTATTTGTTTTGACAGTTGCTTTTTTGTCTGCTTTAATTGCACTTCCATATTCCTGTTAGCCATTCTTGTTTCCTGTAATATTTCCTTGAATTCGGCTAGCTGCTGAGTTAGAAAGTCCAATTGCTGATTAATTTCATTAGCCTGATCCACCGGACTGAGCTCTGCAGTTACTGTTTTAGCTTCTTCTTTCATGGAAGATTCACTGCTTAGGTACAGATGCTGATTTCTGGCAACTGTATCAATGAGCTCTTGAGCCTCTTCAATTGTTTTTCTCATATGTATAGATCCACCAGCTGAGTGGTCTAGAGAAATCTGAGCTTTTTCTGTAAGCCCATAGTAGAAGATGTCTAATTGCACCCATTCTGAAAACATTTCAGAGGGGCATTTTCTTAGCATCTCTCTATATCTCTCCCAGGCATCATAAAGAGATTCATTATCTCCTTGTTTGAAGCCTTGGATGCTTAGCCTTAGCTGTGTCATCCGTTTTGGAGGGAAATAGTGATTCAGGAATTTTTCTGACAGCTGTTTCCATGTTTTTATGCTGTTCTTAGGCTGGTTATTTAACCAC